>NC_141536.1:169179998-169459998 GCF_021556685.1 Rattus norvegicus
ATTAGGTAGAACTACTTGGAAAGGATGAGGAGATGCAGCCTCACTGGAGGAGGTGTATCACTGGAGGTGGGCTTTGAAGTTTCAAAAGTCCATGCCAGTTAGCTCTCTCTGCTTCTTATTTGTGGATAGAGATGTAAGCTCCCAGCTACTGCCTCTGCACCATGCATGCCTGCCTGCCTGACTGACTGCCTCCCTTCTATCATACTTTCTATCACCATGGTCATGGACTCTAATCCTCTGTAACCATGAGTCCCAAGCTAAATGTTTTCTTTTATAACTTGCCTTGGCTACGGTGTTTTGTCACAGCAACAGAAAACTAAGGTAGCAGCAGTCAATGACAGAGAAAAAATATAATAAAAATATGTTTCCCTGACAAACTGTAAGCAGATTTTTTTTCTTTTTTTCCTCCAGTGCTGGAACTGAAGTAGGAGCTTGTGCATACTAGACAAATATTCTACCCAACAATACTTCCAACCCACAATCTTTTTAAATTTTAAACTTCAATGTTCAAGTGCAGTTTTTATTGGTTGATTGGTCGGTTAGTTGATTGGTTGGTTGGTTGACTGGTTGGTTGGTTGGTTGGTTGGTTGGTTGGTTAGTTGACTGGTTGGTTGGTTGGTTAGTTGACTGGTTGGTTGGTTGGTTGGTTTGGTTGATTGGTTGGTTGGTTAGTTGACTGGTTGGTTGATTGGTTGGTTGGTTAGTTGACTGGTTGGTTGGTTGGTTAGTTGACTGGTTGGTTGGTTGGTTGGTTTGGTTGATTGGTTGGTTGGTTAGTTGACTGGTTGGTTGACTGGTTGGTTGATTGATTGGTTGGTTGACTGGTTGGTTGATTGGTTGGTTGGTTTGTTGAATGATTGGTTGATTGGTTGGTTGGTTGATTGGTTGGTTGACTGGTTGGTTGGTTGGTTTGGTTGATTGGTTGGTTGACTAGTTGACTAATTGGTTGGTTGGTTGGTTTGGTTGACTGGTTGATTGATTGGTCGGTTGGTTGGTTGATTGGTTGGTTGGTTGGTTTGGTTGATTGGTTGGTTTGAGAGAGCTTCTCACTATACAGCACTGGCTGGCCTGAAACTTGCTATGTAGACCTAGCTATCCTGGAACATACAGAGACCCACCCGCTTCTGCCTCCCATGTGCTGGACTTAAAAGTGTGTGCCACCATGCCTGGCAAAGGTGAAGAAAAAAAAAACTCTTTAAAAATATTAAGATAAATGAGAAGATAAGCCATAATCTGGGAAAGATACTTGTAGAAAATTAATCTGATGAAAAGATTTAATAAAAGGCTAATATCTGCCCCATCTTCAGTCTCAGTAGTTGTGAAACACTGGGTTTGATTCCCTACCACTGTGCCCTCTATCCCACCCTATTCCCTACCCCACCCCACCCCCCCAAAAAAAGAAAAAGAGAAAAGAAAACAGAAGCCTCAATTAACAAAATGGACCTAGATGAAAATAGGCAAAAAAGGAGCTGGAGAGAGGACTGTGGGTAAGAGCACCAGCTGCTCTTCCAGAAGATCCAGGTTTAGTCCCCAGCACCCACATGGCAGCTCACAATTGTCAGTAATTCTGTGGGCCCCTGACATGCTAGTGGTGGTGTTCATATACATAATAAAAATAAATAAATCTTTTTTTAAAAAGTAGACAAAAGACCTGACACTTTCTTGAAGAAAGGAGGAAGTATGGGCACATAAGAAGGTCTTATAAGGAAGAAATAGCTCAGCAATTAAAACTTCCTGTTTTTGCAAAGGATCTGGATTTAATTCACAGCTTCGCATCAACCACATGGCAGCTCACATCTTTGTTTGGTTTCCCTTGGTTTAGGTTTTTGAGACCGGTGTTGCCTTAGCTGTCCTTGAGAGCCACCTGCCTCTGCCTTCTGAACGCTGGGATTAAAGGTATAAGCCACCACCAACTGGCTTGACAACCATCTTTTAACTCCAGCTCAGGGTATCTGATGTCTTCTTCTGACACTGCAACACCAGGCATGGATGTGTTGTGGATACATACGTGTAGGCAAAATGCTCATACTCCCTAAATATAAGAACCAATGTTTTTCTTTTTTTTTTTTTAGACCAGGCTGACCTCCAACTCAGAGGATCTGCCTGTCTCTGCCTCACTGAGATTAAAGGCGTGTGCCACTACCATCAAGCCCAAGTCTTCTTTTAAAAAGGAGTTCTGTGTCATATGCCATCGTGCAACTGCAAGTTAAAACAACCGGGAAGGGTGGTGAGATGGCTCAGCTTGTAAAAGCGCTTGTTGTTGTTGTCAAGCCTGACAACCTGAGTTCTATTTCTGGAACCCATACAAAAGGTGGAGAGAACTAATTCCACAAAGCTGTCCTCTGACCTTCACATGCACACAGCACACGCACCCCAGCATACATCATGCACACAGACATCATCATTTTTTAATAGGGAAGTTGAATGTGGTGGCACATGTCTGTAAAGCCACAGGAGAGGCAGGAGAATTACAAGTTCGAAGCTATCTTGGGCTACACAGTGATAAAAATCTCAAAACAAACAGAGAAACAGTGTGATGCCACCTACACCTGTCACAATACCAAAGTCCAAAATGCTAAGTAGATGACATGGAGTGAGGATGTAGGTCAACAGCCAGCCACACTCATTGCTGGTAGAAATACAAAATGATACAGCTGTGCACCAGAAGACAGTGACGATTGCTTAAAGAAAGTTTCTGCATGATCCAGCAAAGGTTATATATTCAAGAAAACTGAAAAAACATGTCCTCCTTCAGCAGGCAAATGGGAAAGCTACAGTCTATCCAGCTGTCACTCAGCACCATCCTCTGTGGACTCTGCTTCAGAACACTGCAAGCTTGAGTGAGTAGACTGCTCCCCTGATCTCCAGTCTTTCTTCTTGCAGTCTCTTCCAGCAAGTAGCCAGAACTGTCTCTAGGGACTTCTCTGTGGGGGCACAGGAAGTTGACCCTTCTGAGTTTGTAGGTTTGTATTCTGCAGCTGGTGACTGCCACAAATGTCAGAAATAGGTGTCAGAAGGGCTGATGAAGGGACATTCCCCTTCCCCAGAGGCAGAAAATGGTTCTTTGATAATATTGGAACCAGAACGACTGCAGAGAGTAACAGTGGCCTGAGAGATATAGGGGTGTGGCTTTGTGAGGAGGGTATATCTGAAGTGAGATTGCAGAAAGGTGGCCTGAGCGACAGGTGGATGGTGACATCCTTCCTAGAGATAAGAAACAACGGGGGCTGGTGATATCCTTCTTAGAGACAAGAAACAACAGGAGTGAACAGGTTTGGGGAAGAAAGTAGGAGTTCTGTTTTGGACACATTAAATCTGAGTTGTGTACAGATTTTCTACAGGATCATAGGAATGCTGGAGACAGGGAGTCCATGAATGTGACGATAGGAAGGACCCACTGCCCATCGATTGGCTCTATTGCAGTGGAGCATACTCATGAAAGAACACTGAATCACAGCAAGTCTTTAGATGGGATGTAGATATTTGTTTAGGTCCCCCTTAGGAAGTCACACACCTATCAACACCCTCCTCAAGGAAGCCTGTGCCTTACCCAACTTTAATTAAGTGACATGACATGCTATCTGCCTCTCTGTTCTGTAGGATGTAGGAAAGGCCTACCTGTGGTCCCCTAGGAATCATAATACCAAAGAGTTTACAGTGCTGAAGAGGATCTCAAACAAGCCAGGCAAGGGAAGAACATGGCTAGCTGGACAGCGATGGCCTCTCCCAACCCTCTAGAGAAGTTGCCAGAACTTCAGCACTGGGACAAGGTGAAGGTTACTTTAGCTTTATTCTCATCTTGTTCCACACTCCTAAGAGCTCTGCGATGTCTGCCTTGACTTGTAAGTAGTAAATCTCAGCTGTTTCTGAGCCACCCTGTCTGCACAGTCTGATGCATCGACGGGGAGGCTCACAGAGAGATGCCTAGCACCGATGCTACACACCTGCATTCTGAGCTGAACACAAGTCAAATGGTACCTACTGTAGTTATTAAAACTGTTTGAACAGGAAGTGATGGTGTACACCTTTAATCCCAGCACTCAGAAGACAGAGGCAGGTGGAATCCCTGTGAGTTCCAGGCCAGCCAGGTCTATGTAGAGAGACCCTGTCTCAAACAAACAAAAACAAAAAGCCACCACCACCAACAAAAAACAAAACCAAAAATCTGTTTGTCTTCAGGACCCAGACCATAACTGGACTCAGTGGGCAGATGTGTCTGAAGGACCTGAAACAACGCCAGCACTGTCACAAGGGGCATGGTTTTACAAGTTAAATTTGGTTTCTTCATAGTTTTCATTACAAGAGACAAACACACAAATTATAAAAGTGTTTTTATTTTAAATCAAAGTACCAAGCAGATACTTGCTAAACAACATACAAAGTAGAACTCAAAGAACTCAAACTTGCCCTTTTGCGTGCCTCCTGGGCAGGCATGGAAAGGAGCTTGCACCCTCTGCAAAACCAAATCCTGTCCTATTTTCTCAGAAAACCAAACTGAAAGCAGCCACAAGCACCCGTGTTTGCATGTGGAGGGGGAAGACCTTCCTTTCTGGGTTCTGAATGGCCCAACAAGCAGGGAAGCAATAGGAGTCAGGAGGAACCAGAGAGGCAGGTATAAACACGTGGTAGGGCAGTGATCACACTTCCTCTCCCAGAATTGAGGGTTCCATGCAGATGGGACTATTGGGCCTTCGCTGACCTGCTAGAAACGGCCTTGGAGGACCTGAAACAACGCCAGCACTGTCACAAGGGTCATGGTTCTACAAGTTAAACTGTAGACAACCTCTGAGGATACTAGGAAGGAGTGATAAGAACTAATTCTGAAGCTGATTTGAGAATTATTTTTGTACGGCTCTGAAATAAACTTCACCTTCCAGTATCTCTAATGCTCAAAGGGGCAAGGGCCAAAAATATTTCAACCTTGCTCTTTTGAAGAAAGGAAACTGGCCCACATCCTCAAAAGCAAATGACATCTGGGGCTTGTGCCAAGGAAAGGCTCTTGGTTCCTAGGGCAGGAAGGTTTTATTTGTGACATTAGTCTGAGGTTGTAGAGGAGGGACTTCAAGGAAGTACCCACTCTGCTGATCCTCCCAGTGTCCCTAGAGTCATACAGCTGCATATAACAGGACTTGTAACTCAATGAAGAAAAACAAAACAAGTTTTTAAAAAGGAGTATATACATAAACAGGTAAACATCTGCCAAAACCAGCTGATTCGTGGCCACAGTGAACAGTGATGTAACAGAGGGGATACAAGAACCTCAGTAGCTTGACATAGGGTGAGAGCGGGGGCAGGAAAGGGCCCAATCACAGCAAAGGTGTAAAAGGAATCTGGGCGCTCAAGGGGGATGTATGGATGGAAGGACAAGGTAACCTTCAAAGCAGTAAAGTGGGACAGTGGTCCCTTCCTGCTGTGGGGCCCCTGAAAGGAAAGCCTTCAGTTGACAGAACAGGAGATTCAAGAGGCACCTTAGGACTATCCCAGGACATCCCTTACCAAGAGGCCAAAACTTTGTTCCCTGAAATCGTTTGGCTCCAAGAACTCTGGCCTAGGTCATCCCTAGCATGGGCCCAAACCTAGACCCATAAAAACTGCCTGAAGACAGCCTTCTGTGGACATTCTGGGTCCTGTCTTCCAGCTGACCAGCCCACTACTCTAAACAGCCTTACATACCCTGGAACTCTCAGGATAGAGACACTGAATATTGGCCAGAGAAGCCCAGCTCTATCTCCAAGAGAGTTGGGGGCAGGGGGAGCAACTATAGGGGAGTACAAGAGTCGGCTGCACACAGGGAGTCATTGAGCTACCCCAAGTCTCAAGGCATACCTCCACAAAAATCTTCCAGAGCTTTGTCTCAGGGAAAGACACTACTTAAGACCTCTAGCACCTGGCTAGGTGTGTATATATCGGTGCTCTGGGTCCCTCCCAGAACTGACTCAGGAGCCTAGGCACTCAGCATTGTTTTGGTTGAAAACACTATAATTGATTTTCCCCCCCTAGAAGGCTACTAAGCGATTTACTTAAAAACACCTGCAGCCCATGTGCAAAAGGGTCTAGAACATGCCAGGTCCATGAGACCCCTTCACCACCTGAGTGCCTATGGGGTGAGGGATGGGGTCCTGGCTGGGGTCTGCACTTAGCCCCAGGGCATGTTCCCAACAGTGAAGGAACATGGACACTGGCCATACTGAACCAACAGAGAACTGTGGGAAGAGACCAAATCCATAGGATCTATGGCTTCCACACTCAGGCATGCTGCCTAAGACATGTGTCAATAATGTCCCAGCAGGCTCAGCCCCATGGGGGTGCAGGCACTAGGACCTATGGTTAGCTGGGCTCTGGTGCTGGCTCTGTAGCTGTACCAGAAGCACCCAGGCCTCCTCCTGGTCAGTGACCCTCTGGTTCCTGCTCAAGGCCCAATGTGTAAACAGGATTAATAAGCAACAGATGGAAAAGAGTATTTCCCACAAAAAAAGGGGAGGAAGTTTATAAGTTGAAGACAGATTTTCCAGGTTCCTGGCAACATTCTGCCCCCTTTTCTTCTCTTGATTCATCCGGCAATCCTCTCTTTGGTTCAGCCCATCAGACCTGCTTGTGCTGAGCCAGCCCTATGGCCTGTGTCTGTAGTGGCCTCTGCCTGCAGCGGCCTGAGGAGAGGCAGTCAGCCAGCCCATGTTGGAAGGATTTTAGCCTCCCTGCCAGCTACTTCTGCTCATGGTCCTCTGCTACAGCGGCCACCTCAATAGTGGCTGTGTGTTCCTCAGGTCCAGTAGCAGCTGCTGTAGGCATTGTCACAATGGTGCTGCCTGCAGGTGATGCCTGAGCCACATTCTGTAGTGTGGGTCCCAGGCCAGGCAGGGTGAGCAGCTGCAGGGGGCTGACCACCTTTAGTACTGTGCTGCCATCCTGCATGGCAGCTGTGCTCAAAACTGTGAGGCTGGATGTGTCCGGATGAATCTCTACTGTGCTGGGGAAGGTAGAGCCAGAGGAGGCCAAAACTGTGTAGCCTCCAAGCAGTGGGGAGGCCGGTGAACTGGCTGGGGCAGCTTGAGGAGAGCCCTTGCCCAGGACAGTGGAGGGCAGTGTAGATACTACTTTGCCAAGTGGCACACTGGTCAACTGGGACATAGGCATTCCTGGGCCAAGTGCAATCTGTGCAGACTGTGTAAGCACCTGGGAAGCCATAGCAGCTGGTCCAGATGTAGCCCGTGCAAGACGGGGCCGCTTCATAGGGGATGGCAGGGAAACTGGGGTCAACGTCATGAGCACATTGCTAAGGTGCTGGGACTTGTGCTTCAGTTCCTTGGCACGGCGGCGATGTTCATCACACTGCTGTTCCAGGGCTGCAGGAAACACACAGCATCACCACAGAGAACAGGGATGGGGACAGATGGTATTCCCACAGGGAAAATGCAGATCATAAACCAACAGCAACCGATGACTAGAGGGCTGCTTGCCAAAGGAAAGGTTGGCAGCAATGGGTCCTTTAATGGCCCTCAGGATGACCCAAGACCCCAGTTCCAAAGTAGAAGTGCTTAAAAAAACCTTCCCCTCAGCACTAATGTGTTCTAGTGAGTTTCACATGAAGGTTGTTGTTAGACCAAAGCAACCAAGTAAAATGCCTATTCACACACACACATACACACACACACCCGTAGGGCACACATTAAAGTAAAAACACCAGGGAAAACTTATTACTAATATACCAACACCACAGGAGAATCCAGCTCTGGCCGGAGCAGGTATTTTTTTTTTTCCATTTCCCTGTCCTATTCCTTTAAATAACTTGGTTCATCACAAAAAAAGTCAGTAAACAGTGACCTGTGCTTTCTGTACTGACAAGTTCTGACTGCAGCCACTAGAGTCTTACTGTTTTTCCATGTATGATGTCTAGTGTTGTTCTGACTTCTTAGTCCTATGCAGCCATGTCTCAGAAAAGTATATGGATGCACGACTAGAGAGGTGAGGCTACAGACTCCTCAAACCCCACAGGGCTGCTGGGCATACCTGCCAGGTCCCGTGCATACTGTTCTCGAGAACGATCCATCTGGCACTTGTGGCTGGCCAGTACCTTCTTTACCAGATCCAGCATGCCAAAGTTTTGCACGATGTTATTGAGGAGGACAGCATCTGAAAGGGACAATACCAACACTTAGTAAAAATCTAGGCTACTCCTAGAGCTCCTGAATTTCAGTGCTGGGCCGGCTCCTTATGGACCTCTTATGGAGGAGCCAACTCCAAAGACTCTCCTACTGACAACTCCCTTCAGCACAGTGGGGGCCTGTGTTCAGGTTCAGCTTCCATCCCAGCCACATGGCAGGGCCTGGGGCTAGCAGGAGGGAGACTCAGGCCCTCTCACCTCGGAGCTGTAGGGGCGGGTCCTGCACTCGCTGCTGCAGGCCTTTCATGGTTTCCTCCAGCTCCTGTTGAAATTCCTGTATGACTTCATCCAGTAAGCCCGCATCCTTCAGTCCCCGCCAGAATGCAAATGTGTCGTCTATGATGGAGAAAGTCAGGTAGACAGGATACAAATTGATGTACAGAGTAACTGACAACAAGAAGTAGTAAAGGATATCACCTCAGGAGATCAGCACATAAAGCACTGAGTTCCATATAGCCCATAATTTAGCAGGTCAATGGCTGGATCCTACACCCAGCTAGGATCAGATCATGGGTAGATAGTTCCTGCCATGGGCCCACCCATAATCCCGAGAAGCTGAGGGAATATACCTCCAATGGTTGTGGTCCAGTCACCAGGGTCCTCACAGGTCTCTATGGTGATGGTGGCAGGTGAGCCATTCACTGTGGGTAAGGCAGAGCTGTGAGTGAGTGTTACTCTACACTATAGCCCCCAGGACTTTAAGTTCTGATAACCCTTCTAAGGCTTCATTTGAATCCTTCTTTGCCACCCATTTCCACAGAACTGATAAGCACAATACACTAGTATTGCTCTACTTCACACAAAGTACTGAGTTTATTTTCAATCACAGTTAAACACACAAAGAACAGGAAACACCCTCTGAGCCATCATTCAACTTCAGCAGATCCCAACATTTTGCTCCTCTAGTTCTATATGCAAGTCCTTGCAACTGAACCTTGGGAAGGAAACAGGTGTGGAAACTCTCTGCCCACCTTGCCCCTCTCTCTGCCCTATGGGCCATCTCATCTAAATTTGACTGATGCCAGAGCAATCCTAGGACTCATCATATTTCCAATTTTTTATATTAAAAGAGAGACAAACCATCCACTCGAGTATATCACCAAGTACATTTCTGATACCTACAAACTCAATGAACATATAGTTCGTGCTTGGAGGTTCTGGAGTTTCTGACCAAGGCTTCATGCACAGATCTAGCACAGAGGCAGACTCAGAAGCAGGCATATTCCAGAAGCTTTCCAACTGGCCTACTACTCATCAATGTTGTAATGCTTGAGTCATGTATGCATGGAATCAACTGAACAGAAACACCTCTCCATAGCCATATGATATTAAAGCCAAAGACTCATAGAAATCCTAAGCTAAAACACTTAATAACCAGAAATGCTAAGTCCTAACCCCAATTCTGACTTTCCTAGGCACGGCAGCCTTGAGTAGGGGTGCAGGAAGCCTCTTGTTCTGTCAGGAGACGGCACTAGCAGCTCCTATTTGTCCTGGCCTGTTACCTACAACCAATGTTCTTTTTTCAGGAACCACTACTTATTGACTATTTACTGTAAAAGCTATTCTATACATTTCTTTTTTCCATGAGACCTACAAAATACTCCCATGAAATTGGCATGCCAGTTACCGTTTCACTAAGGCTTGCAGGAATAAACTAATAAATGTCCTTCCAGTCATGATGGAGCTACCCATTGATAAACACACCATCAGTTGGAAACACTACAAGGTTGAAAATGCATTAAATTTACTTATCCACCAGATCTCATAACTTCATAATCTAGCTAACTTCAAGTGTACTTAAAACATGTCACTAGCCTCTGAAGGGCTATGACTAATTTTAATAAGGGAAGCCAAATCAGCCACTAAGACCTGGACCACTCACCCCCCACACTGCCTTTTGTTTTGATGTGTCCCAGAAGAGCTCTGCCCTGACCTCCTAATACATCTGGTGCTTTTGGTCCA
Organism: Rattus norvegicus; assembly: GCF_021556685.1. Taxonomy (NCBI): domain Eukaryota; kingdom Metazoa; phylum Chordata; class Mammalia; order Rodentia; family Muridae; genus Rattus; species Rattus norvegicus. The sequence goes on from NC_141536.1 coordinate 169,190,122, forward strand.
GGAAAGAGCTAAGCAAAGACACTTGTCAGATCATGGTAAACCATAAACATGGACTAAGGACAGAGCTAACAAAGTCCAGTCCCTGATCTATGACCCTGGGTGACCCTAGGCTTCTGAAGAGGAGAATACAGCACTGCCAGAAGAGCTGAACCCTAACACTGACTCTGCCAAATCTTCACCAACTAGTCTACAACAAAGCACTTTAAAGAACACAGAAGGAACTCATAGGACATCACTCTTCCCCAGCCCCAGATGAGGCTCAATTGGCCTGGTTAAACAGAAAGGCCACAGATCCCTGATCACTTGGAAGTACATGTCAGCTTAACACTGTGGAATGAGAGCTAAGTGACACTGCCAAGAAAGAGAAAACAGCTCAGTTTTACCAAGTAACACAAGGAGCTTAAAACCCAACTTCATTCTCACGTTTACAAAAATCCTCTCTCAAAACTGGACAGAATTCTAGAAAACTGCAGGGCTGCAGTAGTGCATGCCCTTAGTCCCAACACTTGGAGGCAGAGGTAGGTGTGTCTGTCTCTGTGAGTGTGAGGTCAGCATGATCTTCTGGGTTAGTTCTAGGATGGCCAGGGCTACACAGAGAAACCCTGTCTCAAAAAACTGTGAGGGGAGGGGATATACAACTCTGAAGGATAGATATCAACAGAGAGGAATATCCTGAATTGTCACCCAAAATCAAGATGGCAGGAAAGACCTGCATCTAAGTACCAGGAAGAGATCTGAAAAAGACAGTTTTTCAAAGCACCACGGAAAATGTATCTCCAATCCGGGCAAACCTTGAGTGGGAGAGAACAGGCTTGGGAACATAGGCCATCCTTAACCATTCTTTGTATCTCTCTATATGTGAATTACTATTTTAAAATGAAAATAACAGAAATTCTTTAGGATTCCCTATGAACAGACAGGTAGCAGTGGTATGTGCCTGTAATCCCAGCACTCAGGAGGCAGAAACAGACAGATCTCTGTGAGTTCAGGGGCAGCCTGGTTTACAGAGTGAGTTCCAGGACAGCCAGGGCTACACAAACCCTGTCTTGGGGAAAAAAAAAAAAAAAGATTCCCCATTAGCAAAACCAACAAGTTCCCAGACGTGTTTTCAGGAAGGGTACAAAGAAGGCTGACCTAACACTATAGGGCCCCATGTGGAAGGGAACACAGAAGGTGTATGGCAACCAGAGAGGACTGGTCAGGACAGCTGCAAACTGACCTGCAAGACTGGTAGCCTCTTGCACCTACCATCAGCTGCAGCTGGTGTGAGCGGGATGTACTCTGTGGATGTTGGACTGCTCAGGGACACACGGGCCCCTGAGAGGTCAATCTTGGTGCTTCGGCAAGTATTAGAGCAGACCTTGTCATGCTGGTAGAAGTCTAGCTCCCCAGAGTCCATGATCTTCCTGTAGAGAGGCCAGAGCAGTTCGGGTGAGACCTAACTGAAAATACCTCTTTCAACTGTCTAACTGCAGGGGCCAAAGTTACCAACTGGTTCCACTGAGGTAGAATATGGGCTTGACTGCACAAAGCTCAATATAAGTGCAGAACAGGTGACACAGCCACCCCAGGCCACCCACGCAGCATTCCTTCCACAGGAGGAAGATGAAAACACTAGCTAGCTAGTATCTAAATTGTGAGTATGGACCTAGGAAGCAGACCCACAGCTAACATAGGTGGGGAGTGGCTCAGTACTGAAGAAGAGAGGTAGGAATCATTTCCAGCCTTAGCTCTGAGAAGGAAAGAAAGGGAGTTGCTCAAAGCTTTAGACAATATCTAAAGCTATAGTCACTTATTCTCACTTACCAGGGTCTTCCCTTCTAAATACTTCCTCTTTCCTCTTTGAGGTCTTGGATTAAAACTCAACCAGTTTCAACAGCCTATTATAACCCATAAACAGAAAGGTAAAAGGTCTAGCCATACTTAGCCTATGGGCAGTGCTGACCTGAGACAATTCTCACATACCCCCCTCAGCCTGCAATCTCAACAGCTATCCCATCAGACATATCCTAGGGAACAGAGGGGATCTCGGAAATACAAGGCTAAGAACTATGAGAAAGTTTCCAGAGCTGAGTTCTCTGAGGCTAAATTCTGACCACTTTGACAGAAAACAGATACCCGAGGAAGTGGCTACTTAGGAAGTGATGTGGCACTGTTGCTGCAATACTCCTAAGGGAGCATGCTAAATTCCAGACACACAGAAATGGGTATGGCTCTTGGGTCATAAAGAATGTGAGCCTGACATGTCCTAAGTACCTGTGCACTTTGCAAGGGATTTTAATGAAAAGTAATAAAAAGACAGAAGTAAAGGGTGGCATAAAGGACTGTTAAAAAATTAAGCTTAAATATCTATCTATGTACAAATACCAGATTATATCCTTAAGTTTTAATAGTGATATATTCAAAGTATATACACACACATCATCATCACCATTACCATGAAGTAAAGAATTAGTGGAAATTAAAATAAACTTAACCAAAATACCTCGTGTCCAAAAATCTAAGACCAGATGGAAGAGCAGTGGCTGCGAGCCCTTGAGCCCTCCCACCCCTCACGCTGGTCAGATGCCCACCTGAGCATGATGCCGTTCATCCGGATGGCTCTCTTCCAGTCCTTCAGGGTAGACTTCCCTGCCAGATGCACAAACTCCTTTGGGCTGATCACATGTTCATCGTACTAGAAAGAAACACAGTAGAGGACCTTCTCAGCGTGACACAGGCCTGGTGAAACTGTAGCACAGCCTGTTCTCCCTTCCTGCTCCCGCCTGCACTAGGGGTTCACAATAAGGAAGAGAACTATAGATCTATGAGCCACAGGCCTCAGTGTAGAGCACTGACACAGTGTTCTATTGGAATATCCCCAGCAGCCAGTTCTCCACCTGACACTTGGCATGCCATAGCCCCACAAAGGTGTGTTATGTAGGAGATGAGGGGCAGACCACAGCAGAGAAGAAAGCTTTTGTATTCTTCTACAGAAAAGACACAGGAATCTCCTTCTTGTAAATAATTTATTCCTTTAGTGATATGCACCCATATCACATCAGAAAAATGTGATATTAATCAAAACACAAGCATACAGCCTGCCTATGGATGACGCTTTGCCTAGATGGACCCACTAAGAAGCCATAGAAATGCAAACTGCACAGTGTTGTGTTTACAGTGCTCATACATGTCCACCTCAAAGTCAGGAGAATCACACTGTTGACTCAATAGTGTTCTGTGGTTTGGTAGGGCAGAAAGCTTAGAAAAGTAAAACATACTATTCATTTTTGTTAAGCAAACACTGACTAGAAACAAATAATGAAAATAAAGTTCAGATGGACTAGTTTCTGCAGGTAGCATGGTTATAACTGTCATGACCATCTGCTGGTGGAAGTGATTGATGTGCCTGATTCCCTGAGAACCAGTGCATCTCTTGTATCCATAGCAACAGGAAAGAACTCTCTTCACACTGCCGATCAGAGCAGCACTGGAAGACCACTGTAGTGACCAGCATCCAGCCCTTCATCCTGCAATTACCTCTGCTCATCTGACCTTGCCTTCCTGGCCTGATCCTGTTCATGTCTGTCACTCTGGTTCCAAGAACCTATTCTGTTTGCTCCCCTTTCCTTTCCTCACCTCATGTGGGATGATGGCTCACTCCATTCCTTTTCTTCATGCTCTGTGCTGGGTCTTGACTGTCAAGGGCACTAACCACTGGAGCTACTGTGCAGCTAGTATCCCCTTGTTGATTTATTTACTTGCTTTTTTGCATTTGAGAGAAGATCTTGCTGTGTGCCCCTGGCTGGCCTGGTAATTACTATGTGGTCCAGGCTGGTGTCAAGCCATCCTCCTGCATTAGTCTCTCGAATGCTAGAATTCCTATTAGCATTTGTACCATCCCTGGCTACCCAGCATTTCATCCCCTCAGTACTGTCCTTGTGTCTCTTACCCTCCTTTCCCCCTTATACCTATGTTCTGTCTGGGGTCTCTTTCCTCTACATGAAACATATTCAGAGCATTCTTTGGAGAAGGTATGCTGATGCAACTTAGTTTTGTCTGAAAATGTCTATTTCATACTTATGTTCAGGGATAGCTTTACAATGATTCTCTTGTACCATAGCGAGAATCTACCACTATACAGTCTCTGGCTCTACTTCATTGCCTTTCCGATTCTCCTGAGCAATCTCCCTCTGCTCTCTAGCCATTTTTATTAGGGGTGGGGGTACTTATTTGTTGGAGGTATGATCTCACTGTGTAGTCCTTGCTGGCCTAGAACTCTCTATGTAGACTAGGCTGACACTGAACTAAGAATTCTGCCTTGTCTCTGCTTCCTGAGTGTATTTAATATATACACCATCATATTAACAAGTTGGCTCTTGTTATTTTGTTTTGGGTATTGAAACCAAGGCCTCACACGTATTAGGCTACATCCTCAACTTTCTGACCATTTTAAGAATTTTTGACCCTGCTTTACTACGATGTTATCTATGGGATATTTGCATTTTATCTGATTTTATTTTTATATAATTTCAAACTTATGGAATTACAAGGATAATTTAGGAACTCCACTACACTTTTCTTCAGAATCAGAGCTATTTCACTAGACCCTTCTGTACCACTGCAACCTACAAAGATATGTATATGCATGTCATCTAGACTGGTGAGGCCCTTAGCCCTTGACCTCATAGTACACAGACACAGACACAGTACACAGACACAGTCACAGACACAGTAACAGATGCAGACATAGTGTACAGATACAGTACACAGACACAGACATAGTACACAGACACAAACATAGTACACAGACACAGTACACAGACACAGACATAGTACACAGACACAGACATAGTACACAGAAGTACACAAACAGACACAGTACACAGACACAGACATAGACACATAGTACACATACACAGACATAGGTACACATACACAGACATAGCATATATACACAGACATAGTATATATACAGACACAGTACACAGACACGGTACACAGACACAGACACGGTACACAGACACAGACATAGTACACAGACACAGACATAGTACACAGACACAGACATAGTACACATACAAAGACATAGTACACATACAAAGACACAGTACACAGACACAATCATAGACATAGACACAGACTAGGATCAAGGTACTCTGATACAATCATGAAACAGCTTCCCAGATCAGGAAATCATCAGTGTATTAGTGTCCAATTGCAGTCCATATCCAACTACACCAATTATCACAATTACAGCCTTTCTCCCTGTTTTGTCTTGATACTGAACTCAAACCAAGAATGACCACAAAGTTTATTAAATAAAGTCTTTCATAAAATCACTTCCCAAACTGCCTTTATCTTTTTTTCTTTTGCATTTTTTAAAGAGTATAGGTCAGGTTTTTATTTATTTATTTTTTTGAGAATTCATGTGTATGAGTGTTCTTCTTACATGTATGCATGTGAGTGAAACATGAACATGCCTGGTGTCTGAGCTGGTCAGAAGATGGCATAGGATCCCCTGGAACTAGAGTTATAGATATAGTTTTATATAGAGAGAGTTGCCATGTGGATGCTAGAAATTGAACCTAGATCTCTTGACTACTAAGCCATTTTACAATCTTGCTTTTGTTGCTATTTGACAGGATTTCTTTTTGATTTTTTGAGACATGGTTTCTTTGTGTAGCCTTAGCTGTCCTAGAACTTGTTCTACAAAGCTATACAGAGGTCAGGTGGGCCTTGAAATCACAGAGATCCACCTGCCTTGGCCTCCTGAGTGCTGGGATTAAAGGCCTGTGCCACTACCCCAGTTTTGTTTTGTTATTATTGTTATCTGTTTTGTTTTGAAAGCAGGGTTTCACTGTGTAGCTCTGGCTGTCCAAGAACTTGCTATGCACCCCACGTTAACCTGGGACTCACAGAGATCTGCCTGTCTCTGTCTTCATATGTTAAGATTAAAGGCATGTACTACCGTGTGTGGCTCTACAGGTTAGGTATTTTATTATAGTTCTGTCTCCCAATGTGTGTTTGAAGTTTGTCTCAGGAGTTTGTACACCTAGCCCACCACTCCTTCCATATTCGCTGGTGGACCTTCTCAGGAAATCGTGCTTCTCTCTATGGACATACCCAATAAAAGTAAGTGTACTTAATATAGATAAGAAAAATAACATGAAATGCATTGCAATAAACTTATCTTATTTCCTAGTCATTAGGCCATTGCCAAGGAGTCAGTAACCTCCAAGCCCCTTTCTTTCGGACACTGTATCCTAACTTCTGCTTTTTCTTGCAGCACCTCCCACAGACTATTTTTATAGAGAAAAAAAAAGTTGCATGCATACTATCCATATCCTCCACTACTTTTAAACTTACTGTTGGTAAAATAAAGATCATGACTAGCTTCCTATCAGCACTGAGTTATAACTTAAGGAAAATTAACAGAAAAATGCAGGAGGATCCTTACTACTGTCCAAGGTATCACTGATGAATAGAATCTAAAGAAACTAGTCAATTTTTTTTGGTGTGTGTGTGTGTGTATATACATGTTTATCCACATGTATGGAGGCCATATGTGGTTTGAATGAGAATATGTACCATAGACTCATATATTTGAATCCTCAGTCCCCAGTTGATAAAACTATTTGGGAAAGATAATGAGATCTGGCCTTCTTGTAGAAGGCATGGCATGGGAGCGAGGTTTCAAACACTCACACCACTACAACAACCTTATTCTCTCTCTCTCTCTCTCTCTCTCTCTCTCTCTCTCTCTCTCTCTTTCTCTCTCTCTCTCTCATTCCCTCCCTCCTTCCCTCCCTCTGCCATGACTATGACTTAGGATGGAAGCTCTCAACTGATGCCCTAGTGCCATGCCTCCCTACCTGCTGCCATATTCCCCACCATGATGGCCATAGACTCTAACCTTCTGGAACCATGAGCCCCAATAAATTCTTTCTGTTTAATTTAACATTAAATTATTTCAGATGGGAGCTTTTCTGTTTGTCTGGGAATCCTTTAGTCTTTCAAAAGACAGACTGCAGTCTTCTCTAATTATGAAGTCTCTAGTCTCCTTCCCTGCTGACAGATTTGCTATCTCTTTTCCTCCTGCTTTCACTTGCCGCTTTCTTATATCTATGAACTGAGCTTTGGATGAAGTCTTTGGTTCTACACTCCCAATCACTAACCTTCTCTTCAGCTATGTCTAATCTGAAACTGATCCCCCAAATATTTGGTTTTAATTCTACCCATTTCTAGATTTTTTTTTGTGTGTGTGTCTAATAGCTTATATTTTACTCATGTTCAGGTTTCTCTTTTATTACTGAGATAAATTATTTCGAGTCAGAAGGTGGCTCGGTTGGTAAAGTGCTTGTTGCACAAACATAAGGGATCTGTTTGGATCCCCAGAACCAACATAAAAACCTGGGTACAGTGGTACATGTCTGTATCCTAGTTATGAGCTATTCTGTGTCTACACATGCTCTCCCAGGGTACCTTGTTCCCTGTATCCAGTGCTCTGCTCTCCCAGGGTACCTTGTTCCCTGTATCCAGTGCTCTGCTCTCTTTATATGTGAGGCACTCTTCCCCTCCTTAGAATTTTGCAGAAATTACATACAGTAAAGGTGACTTCCTCAAAGAGGACTTTTCAACTATTTCTGTCAATTTTTGGGAGAAGTCAGGCCAGAAATTACTTAAAACTAAGTTCCTCTCTGATGGAGGTTCTAACCATACTGCCAGAGGCCAGTGTTCTAAAGAGCAAGATTCTACTCTCATTGCTTAAACTGGGGGTGCAAGCATTCTGTTCAGGGTGAACAGAGGAGGGCTGATGTCATGAATCCTATCAGTACCAATTTTAGAGAACAGCCCCTCCCTAAACACATTCCATGAGGAACCCCAAGTTTCACCTTCTTGCACCCAGCAGACAAAACTGAGATAACACAAGTCTCGAGCAAGAGCAAGACTCAGCATCAGTCTGTGTATTCTACCCACACTGGGGCCCTAGAACTGATGACCTTGAACTTTTGCCACCTTAAAATAGCTTTATGGTGGGATAGAGATGGTCAGTAGTTGAGAATACGTGTTTCCTTGCAGAGGACCTACAGTCAATTCCCAGAACCCACATGATAGATCACAATCATTCACAACTCCAGTTCCATGGGATGGGATGCCCTCTTCTGGCCTCCTCAGGAAATAGGCATGCACGTGGTGCACACACACACATGCAAGCAAAACATTCACACAAATAAAATAAAATAAATTAATTTAAACCAGCTTTATGAATACACCTTAGCGAGCTGTTTCAATATAAGATGAGTTTAGGTACTAACCTACCATGTTGCCAGAAAGGAAATACCTTTCCCACTCAACATTCCCTAGCTACTAAAAGAGTTTCTTCAGAGTATACTTTAGTCTGTCAAACAAAGCCACTTGCAACTCAGAGGCCATAGCTTCTACCAAATACCTAACAAAAATAATTGTACTTAATATAAATAAGAAAAATGACAAGAACTACACTGTCATAAACTTATCCTCCTTCAAATTAAGTATTTCTTCTCACTAACCTGTCTCTGTTGCTTCGCCTCAGCCAAAATTACTCTCGCTTTTCCTTACTACACTCATCAGTCCCGGAGATTATCTGTTGTGCCTCCTCTGTCTCCCCAGGCCCATGAGATTCAGCCTCCAGAGGAGTCCAGTGTAGGCGGATGCCACCCCCAACCCCCAGGCAGGAGGAAGTGCAGGTAAAGGTGTGCGCCTCACCTGACCCTCACCTGAACACATTTCACATTGATTCCAGGGCACACAAACTTCCTCCAGATGAGGTTAGCTCTGCTGTCTCCACAAGTGATGGGGTACACAATTTCAGCCTCTAAGTTCTCCCCCTCTTCAGCCATCTTCACTTCTCACAGACACATGGACAAGAGAAAGTAGAAACAGAAAATCAGTTATAAACTTTCCAGAGCATTTCCTACAAATGTGGAAAGCCACTACCAACCTGGAACCAACGAGAGCCAAGAAGGCCTGAAACAGAGCCCACAAGTAGGGGTTCCCATCAATCTCAAGGAGAATTTCAAATGAATTCACAAAACAGACTTAACTAGCTATCAATAACTTAACCACAATATTAATATAAACTCATTAAACAATGTTCAATTAAAGAACCATGTTAGAAGACAAATCAAGCTATGGTTGAGATACTGTTAGAGAAACAAGTCTTAGGTATCCCAACTCTTTAATCTGGATAACACAAGGGTTCACAGATATTAAAATCACTGACTGGTAGTCAGAGGAAACAGGGAGGAGATAGTAGCAAGACAACAAGTTCAAAAGAGAAAAAAAGCTAAAAGATTTGGGGTGACTCTTCTTTCTTTTTTCCATCAGTGGCTGGTTGAAGTAGCTCTTATTTCAGATGCAATGTGATCCTCCCTCTTAAGAAGAGGCAGGACCTGAGAACAGCCCAAACAAGGGCCTCGCTTGCCTTGGCTGCTACCTCAATTGCTGGACTGTCCTGCAACCAACCAAGTAGGCAGAAGGCAGCTTCCTACCTAATACAGCTTCCCAGCCAATAGGGTTTCCTACCTAACACGGCTTCCTTGAGCTGTGAGGAGGCTGTAAAGGCAGCAGCAGCTGCAGCTGCTGCATTTTCTGTTTCCATGTTATCTTCTGTCAAATCACCCCTGGTAGACAGAGAAAAAGAATATCAGAATCACCAAGTGCACACTTTGTAGCCTCTAGCATACCTACAGTGTGGAAGGATGACAGTCAGTATTGACACACCAATTATACTTTTCTTTTTTAAGATTTATTTATTTATATGTGAGTAAACCGTTGATGTCTTCAGACACACCAGAAGAGGGCATTGGATCCCATTACAGATGGCTGTGAGCCACCGTGTGGTTACTGGGAATTGAACTCAGGACCTCTGGAAGAGCAGCCAGTGCTCTTAACCACTGAGCCGTCTCTCTAGCTCCCAATTATACTTTTCTAACTTCATTCAGAAATCATGGTGGCTATATAGTCAGAGGAGAGTACAGACAAATGTCTATGTCATCACCCTCAGGAGAATAGAGGGTGCATTGTCTGTTCCATTTTTGTTTTCCTCCAGTGCCCAGAATGGCATGGACAAGCAAATCCAATGTGAGGAACTTACAGAAGCAACAAATGCTTATGTGGGAATTCAAAGCCCTTCTTTATCTCCTTAATAAAGTTTTCTACTTCCAATATAATGATTTCATATTGTTACCAAAGTTGCTAAAAATATAAAATTTATACAGCTTTAGAAATCAAACTGTTCTGAGCTATATACTCAGAAAATACAAAATTTTTGAAAAAAAAATTTATCTTGACCAACCCTTACCTTATACCAAAATAAATTATAAACAAACCAAAAGCAAAGGCAAAAGGTGAAACCACATATTACTGAAAAAAATTTTAAAAGGAGAAAATTAGTAGTAGTTATAAAGTGGTAACCATTTCTCTAATATACAAAGTCCAAAATCACAAAAAGGATACCTTTAGATTAAAAATTCAAAACACCTGAGGATGCCTCCCAGCCCAGAGTACCTACCTAACTAATATGTACAAACACTGGATTTGATTTTCCAGTAACACATAAAACTGGGCAGAAGGCAAAGGAACCAGAAATTGAAGGTCATCCTCAAAAATACAGTATATTTGAGGCTAGCCTGGGCTACAAGATCCTATTTCAAAATAAACAATCAAAAATAGAAGCCAGGGCCAGTGAGATAGCTCAGCAGGTAAAAGTCTTCTGACCTCCATATGTGCACTGTGTGTGTGTGTGTGTGTGTGTGTGTGTGTGTGTCTGTCTGTGTGTGTGTGTGTGTGTCTGTGTGTGTGTAGGGGGATCACTTTAAGTTCCAGAGAAGCCTAGTCTACTTGGCTTATCTAGGGTTACATATCAAGACCCCACTTCAAACGTCCTCCAAAATTAAAAAGAAATTAACAAATAAAATTAGGAGCTAGAGATATGGCTCAAAAGTTAAGAATACTTGCTACTTTTACAGAGGACCTTGGTTCAATCCCAGCACCCATATAGTAGTTCACAACTACCTATTACTTAAGTTCTAGGGGCTCCAGTGTCCTCTTCTGACTTTACTGGCACTGCATGTACATGATACACTAGAATACATGCAGGCAAAAGAAAAGACATGTATATACACATACAATAAAAATGTAAAACTCTGTCTCTGTTTTGTTTTGAGACAGGATCTCACTACGATGCTTTGCCTGGCTCACAGAGATCCACCTTCCTCTGTCCCCCAAATGCTGAGATTAAAGGTATACGTCATTACACTCCATAAATAAATAAATACATAAATAAATAAGATTAAGATCTTAGATTGGTGAGAAAGTCTGATGACCCGAGTTCAATCCCTAGAACCTATATAAAAGTGGAAAGAAGAACCAATTACTCCAAGTTGCTCTCTGACTTCCACACAAATACCATGGCACACTCACAATAAATTAAAAACAAAACAACAAAAAACCCTTTTAGTATGGGGGGAAAGACACCATAAAAAGTTTTTTTTTGTTGGTTTTTTTCTTTTTGAGACAGGGTTTCTCTGGGTAGTCCTGGCTGTCCTGGAACTCACTCTCTCGACCAAGATAGCCTCCACTCAGAGATCCACCTGGTAGTGGGCGTCACTGTTTTTCAGCCATGGTGAGCAGAATATTGTGGTGAATAGACATAAGCGGGCAAAGTTGCTTCCTGGGCTGGGATTAACGGTGTGCACCTCTACCACCCAGCCTTATAAACAACTTTTTAAGAGAGAACTCGAGAACAGTTGGAGGGCAATCTACTGAAGGCCAAGATCAGAGTCATCAGAAACCTGTGAGGAGATTGTTTCTAATTCCTAAGAAATGCAAATTAAAGAAAATGGTGAGGGCTGGGATGCTCAGTGGTAGAGTGTTTACCTAGTGTTACCAAGGACGTGGGTTCAATCTCCGGCACTGGGAGTAAAATGAGTGAAAAAGCACTTTCGCCTAGATGGTCCAAAGATGTATCTATCACTAAGATATTTGTGGGAGAAGGTTGATGGGCTGATAGTACAGGAGTGGAATGGCAGCATCTCAACATAGCTAGAAACACCAAGAGGGCACGTGTCATGATTTAGATACAAGGTAGCTGTTGAAGGCTTTGTTCCCAGTAGAGCTGTATTCAGAGCTGGAACTTTTGGGAGAAGTGACTGAGTCATGAAAGCTCTGACTTTATCAATTGATTAATCACTTGATGGATGATAATACGATGGCATTATTAAGAGGTAGTGGGAAGTAAAAGTCTAATTTAGAAAAGTAGATCATTAGGAGTATAGTCTAGAAGGATATAGCTGGTCCCTAGATCTTCCTGTCATTTTCTGTCTCCTAGCTGCCAGGGATGAGCAACTTTGCCCTGTCGAGTACATTTACCACAATATTCCACTTCACCATGGCTGAAAAATAATGAAGCTCACTATCCTGCTCTGAAACCACTGAAATCATAAACTCAAATCACCTCTTTTCCCTTTTAAACTGTTTCTCTCAGGTATTTGTTACAGTGAGGAAAAACTGATTAACAAGTAGTAGTAGTATCCCTCCCCCCCAACTAAAAACCCATGTGAGGGCACTGTGTCCATTACTTACAAAATACATGCCCTCTGACCTAGTATCCCCACTACTAGGAATCAATTCTACCCAGTATTTCCACTTAGATCTGTGCGGAGCCAATGCAAACTGCCTTAACCAGGAACCTTATCTATTCTGGAAACTGGGAGGCTATTCGGACAATCTTGGGAAAGTCTAGTATGACAGTGTTCATGACAACTGAATGTGGAGTATATGCACCTATCTGTACGGTTTCATTCGACATACACACTATCAGGACTAGCTGTGGGCATTCTTTTTATTCCCTTGATTTCCTTTATGACAGAGGTCTTGTAAGTGCTAGATCTCAGAAAGGGGACACAGAGCTCACAAATTCCCACAGTTCACCATAATCTACAGAAACAAGGACATGGGCCAACAAATTGAGTCAAGCTAGAGACAGTATTTGTCTGGCATGAAGCCAGGACCCAAAGGGTAATTTTTCAGCAGAATCTCAAAAGACTGTGAATCAGCCATGGAGAAGTGGCTTGCTTAGCACTCAAAGTGGGCTGTGGGCCCATGAGTTTCCTTCTGAGGCAGGGAATTGGGAGGTACCTCCAGCAGGGCCAAGGTTGGGGAAGACCTTTGGATCTTTAAACAGTGCACAGATATATCAGGTTCACATATTATAGAGGGCATTCTGGCAATAGAGTAAAGAACAGATTTTAGGGGTGGGAAACAGGCTAAGAAAACACTTATGGACAGGAAAAAGAACCTCAGCAGCAGGAAAGACTGAAGAACAAGGGACAAAAGCCAAGGACCATGGTACCAATAAAAGAAGACCTGAAGATAGGCTGTCTTAAGACTGCAGCACAAGAGTTAGTCCATGGTCCTGGGAAAAGAGTAAAGCAGAGCATGACAGAAAAAGTAACTGTGGGATACCCAGATAGAATCTGGTTAGGAGACTGCCAAGTGTCCACTCACAGAACCAGCACACAAATGCCTAGGCCCCTGGAGGCTTAAGAATACGCACAGGGAAACCTGCTTACAGGTCATACCTAGAAGCATCTTTCTCATAGCTCTGCAGCCAGGGCCCCTCATGGGCAGCCTTTATCCTACCTCCCAAGTGCTGGCTGTTATTAAAAGTGTGTACTACCATACCTCATTTGAGTTTACTGTGTTTAGGTTTTTTGCCGTTTGTTTTTTGAGACAGGTTCTCACTGTATCACTGTGTAGCCCTAGCTGGCCTGGAACTCAGAAGTCCATCTGCCTCTGCCTCTCAACTGCAGTTATTAATCAAAGGTCTGAGCCACACCAGGCAGTTTACTACCTCTGAACTTCACATGAATCACAGACGTGCCTTCTCTTGGTCCTCTTTTCTTTACTAACAGGTCTCTGGCATCCAGAGCTACTAGCAAGGCTGTGTAGCCTTCTCTCCTGTGGCTAGATGGTGTTCAGTCTACAAAATGTCCACAAACATTACCCAAGTGATGGGCAATTTTCTAAGCAAGTCTGCAATTCATCAGAGGTCAGTACTTGGCACAGACAAGGGATTCCTCAGTCAGAGCTTTTGTGAATAAGAGGGTCTTGGACAGCCTGCCCAGGGGTTAAGAGCTGCTGCTCTTCCAGTGAACCTGGGTTCAATCCCAAACACCCACAGGGAGTTCAAAGCTGTCTGTAATTCCAGTTCCACAAGATTCAACACTCCCCTTTGGCGTTCTACCCAAAAGGCACCCAAGTGGTACAAAGACATACATGCAGGCAAAACAGTCATATAAATATAAATATCCAAATGAAAATGAATAAGAGGGTCTCTAGGAAGATAAGGAAAACAAAGATAGTGTGGGATACAGATGATTCCTGGGAACAGCAGTTAAGGCCTAAAGCTAGGGTACCAATGTTTGGCAGCATCAGATATCCAGGCCCTGGAAATGCTGCCTACAATAGTAACACAGTGTGAATAACAACATGTGGCTAGAAAACACTCTCAGACTTAACAGCCATCCCCAGGAAGGGCAATGGGTATCAAGAACAGGAAGAGGAGGCTACTCAGGTGGCAGCGGTGGTGTATGCCTTTAATCCTAGGAGGCAGAGGTAGGGTAGATGGATCTCTATGAATTTGAGGCCAGCCTGGTCTACAGAGTGAGTTCCAGAGCAGCCAAGGCTACACAGACAAACCCTGTTTCAAAAAACAAAACAAAAACAACCCACAAGCTACTCACTATGGAGAAAAAAGAACCCAGAGCCCTGTCATGCATACTAGGGCACACTTGCCCACTGAGAGAGACCTCATGGTTAAAGTCCTACCACAGCCTACAGCCTGACCACTCCCCTCACAGATTTATGTACCAGGTACTTATTCTACATTAGCATCTAGAAAGCTCAGGAAATAGTCCCTGAACATCAGGCAAAACTGTCCTAAGGACTTAACCTGACCTCTCCTGTGGAGACTTGATGATGTTAAGTCAGCTAACTACTTCCCAGTCCTCAAGGTTTATTTTACCTTGAACCAGGTCATAATGATTGTTGAATAGAAATACAAACTTGAAATCTAACTTTTGAGACACATTAAGAATGACTCCTAATTAATAATGGTGCACATCATTAATCCCAGCACTCAGGAGGCAGAGGGAGGCAGAGCTGTGAGTCCAGGCCAGTCTGATTTACATAGAGAGTTCTAGGCCAGCCAGGACTATTTAGAAAAGTGATTCTCAATCTTCCTAATTCTGAAACACTTTAACATAGTTCCTCAGTTGTGGTGACCCCCCCCCCCCATAAAACTATTTTCAGTACTACCTCATAACTAATTTTTCTAGTTATGAATTATAATGTAAATATCTGATATGTAGGATATCTGATATACAACGCCTGGGAAAGGATCATTCGACTCCCAAAAGAGTCTCAACCCACAAGTTCAGAACCACTGATTTAGATAGACCTTGTCTCCAAACAACAACAACAACAAAAACAATGAATTACTCTGATCTGAACAGTAATAGTAGGAACACCAGGACTCCAAGAAGTCTGCAGGAACTTGGAAAGGAAGCCATCCTCCCTCCTCAGCCAGAACTTTGGATAAAGCAAGGACAATGACAGAACCAAAATTACACCTTGTCCAAAACAAATTCTTCCAAGGAAGGAAGTCAGGAGCAGGGGTAGGGAAAAAATACCCCAAACCTTTAGTTGTGCTATTTAGGAAGAGTCGGTAGAAAACCCACTATGTCATTAGCAAACAATGGGCCAGCATTAGATGGAGATGGCTGAGGAAACTGAAGTGAAGGTCAAGAGGGGACAGACCTCCATGGATGCAGACAGTCCCTCTGCAGCACAACTTTTAGACTGTCTCCCCAGCTCTCAGCAAAGATGCTAATGAACTGGCATTTCTGTCCACATTGCATAAAAAGGTACACTTTTCCTAAACATGTGAACTCCTGGCCTTCTGTTGGGAATTGTTCTCCTTACTGCAGGAGGAAGACTTTGCTACAACATGGTGGTAGGCAGGAACAATTCTGTCAGGCTTTCTAAGTAAAGAATACTCCCAGGCCTCCCCAAACCAGGAAGAAAATTGGTTCCCACAAATAAATAAGTAGTCTCTACTTCACATCTTTCTGTTTTCTTTTCTTTTCTTCTCTTTGTTCCCCATCCTTCAGGATATGCTTGCTTTGGTGGCTACATTGGTTCTTCCAGAGGAGGAATTCATAGCCTCCTTTGTTCTGCAGAAAGAACTGGCTGGCCATTGGGGCAGCATGCTGCAACCCTCGTACTAAGGCCACAGACAGAAGAGTTCTTTTTTTTTTTTTTAAAGATTTATTTATTTATTATATGTAAGTACACTGTAGCTGTCTTCAGACACACCAGGAGAGGGCATCAGATCTCATTACAGATGGTTGTGAGACACCATGTGGTTGCTGGGAATTGAACTCAGGACCTCTGGAAGAGCAGTCAGTGCTCTTAACTGTTGAGTCATCTCTCCAGTCCCAGAAGAGTTTTTATCCTTCATGATTTTTGCCATCAATCAAAGGGAATCATTTATTATCCTCCCACTTAACATTAGGCAAACTTTGATCAATTTACTAATGGGATGGAAAAGACTCTACAATTCCCAGTCCTAACTAGTAGAACCTTCCACAGTGAAGACAAACTCAGACAGTTATCTTGAAATGTGATAGTCATAAGCAGAACCTGTGCTTTAGTTATGGAATTAGGTAACCCAGACAAAGCCAACCTGAGTTCCAAGAAACCAAAACCTATTGGTTACTCTAGTCCATGATGTTCTGTGATGGTCTATCATATAATTTCTATAGCTAAGATAGTAATAATATCAGAGTTGGAACTTATGTTTCTCCCTAAACAGCATAGAAGGCTGGGACAAAAGGAGATAGTAACTACTAGGCCTCATGGTAGAGGAAAGAAACCTCGATCTTAGCGATTTAGAAGGTGAAAAGCTTGATTAGTGTGTGACTTTCACAAGGAACATCTTGGGCAAAAATGTAGAACTTACAGGAGTATAGGGATTGAACTATTTCATACCTCCAACCGTCAAAGGTTTAGGGCAAACCAAAACTGTGTGTCTGTAAGAGCTTCTACTTTGCTCTCCAAAATTCAAGGAAGAACCAGGCCAAAGGCTCTGACAACCTTCAGGACCTCCTCAGAAAAGCAGACAGAGGCCCACCTAAAGAACTCATCACATGGCTTTCGAACAGGCTTGCCCCACAATTCTCCCAACTGTTCATGCTGAGTACAGGGAGAGGAAGTGTGCTGGCTAGTTTTATGTCAGATTGATACAACCTAGAGCCATTTAAGAAGAGGAAACTTCAATTAAGAAAATGTCCCCATCAGACTGGCCTTTGGGAAAGCCTGTACACATTTTCTTGATTGATAAATGATATGGGAGGGCCCAGCTCACTGTAGGCAGTGCCACCCCTAGACTGGGTGGCCCTGGTGCTATAAAAGGCAAGCTGAGCAAACCATAAGGAAGTGAGTTAGTAAGCAGCACTTCTCCATAGCCTCTAGTTCAGTTCCTACCTCCAGGTTCCAATTTTGAGGTTCCTGCCTTGATTCCTCTGGATGCTGAACTATAAAATAGAACATAAAATAAAACCTTTTCTCCCCATGTTGGTTTTGGTTATGGTGTTTTATCACAGCAATAGAAACTTAAGACAGGAAGTTACTATGTTTTTAATTCTCAGGACTATGATCAAAAGGCATTTAAACCACACAGTCCTCAAATTACCTATGAAGCCAAGACCCCGAGGCCTGGTACTATATGTAGCTGGACATGGTACTGAGAACCCGTGGGAGAGTAGAAGAATGACTTGTCAAAGAGATGGTGTCAGAATTTAGGAGCAGCCATGTTATCTTTGTAAAAGTTGGGTATCAAGTGTCCCACTAAAAGGCTTATGTGTTGGCGACAGCCTTAACTTAGGATACTATTTTGGTTGGAAGGTTGAAATTACCTGAACAAAGTAGGTCATTGGAGGGAAGCCGTTGGAAATTTCTTGTCCCTAGTCCCTTCCCATCTTGCTTTCATGTTCCTCTTTCTTATCTTCCCATCCTCCATGAAGCAAGTAGCCTTTGCTTCTACATGTTCCCAAACCATGGTGTTCAGCCAAGTAGTAGGAGTCAAGTAACAATGTATTGGCTGAACTCTCTGAAACCATGAGACAAAGTAAACCTTCTTCCCTTGAGCTATTTCTGTCAAGTATTTGCCACAATGACAATAAAATTAATGATCCACAACTTTCCTGGTCCTGAGGTAGTAGTCTTGGTTCACCCTGAGCTTGTGAATGGTTATGCAATTTGCTCTAGTTGTTGGGAAACGAGAACACACAAGACATGAAATCATGAAGGAAAGTCCAGACCACCTAGTTGGAATATTTAGTGAGGCTGGCAGACATAGGGAAGCCCTCACTACAGCTATCAAAATAGTAGCCTGTCAATGAGCATGGTTGAAGCCATCTTTACTAATCAACACATCCCAACACATGAGAGTGTACACAGTTAGCCTAAACCATAAAACCAGAGCCAAATGAAAGAATTACATGAAATAATAACATTTACATATTAACCCCTAAATTTTGAGATTTTTTTTTTCTTCCTTCGTCTCTTGCCACTTCTTTCCCACTACTATACAGCCTACAGTGGCCTAGAACTCATAATCCTTCCACCTTACCTTAGTCTCCTAAGCAAAAGGATTATATCATGAGCTACCATATCTAACCTATGGTAGTTTCTTACTTAGCAAAAGAAATTAGCACGCTGGGTAATTTCTTACCCAGCGTAAACAAAGAACTGACCAATCACACTCCTCTAATTCTCATTACTGTTGAACAGTTACTGTAAAGTCCATGGTGCATGCTGACTCTTGGCATCCTAGGAGAGCTGCTTACAGAGTTACTACAGCAAAGCTGGCCTCCAGAAATCACCTTTTTAATGAAGACAACACAAAACGCCCAGCTGCTAGAGAATTCTGCTAGCTAACACTCCCATATCTAGTATAGCCCTAGAAGTTCATCTCTCTTACAAGATGGTAAGATACCCACAAGAAATAGTTCTAACCCTACATTGTGTGAAATACCCCAAGAAGACAGACAGTACTCAGCTATGCTTGGTGGTGTCTGTTTTTCATCACTCAGGTGGTAAGGCAGGACAGTCCCCTTTCATTCCAGGCCAGTCTGGATTACACATTGAGCTCCAGGATATACTACAGAATGAGTCCCTGGAAAGTGGGGGGAGGGGAGGAGAAAGATAATATTGAAGAGTCTCTGATGTGCAACTGAAACCCTCCAGTAGTGGTTCACCAAAATGCTGGACTTCAACTGGGAAGACAATCATGAGTCTGGCCTTCCTCATCTCCCTCTGAAAGCTCGGGGGATACCAGAGCTATGAAGGATGGCAGCTGAACCCCTTAATAGTGATCCTAGGGCAGAAAGCAGAAGCCACGTGGCCTTTTTTAATCCAGTGTCACTTCTACAACACTTTACCACAGGTTACCCCAAATCTGAGGAGAAAGGCTGGGTATGACTTTTGGATAAGGGTATGCAAAGGTATGGGAAGTGTCGGAAAATACAGTATGCCCAAAACATGTACATAGAGAACATCTAACCCAAATACTCAGTGGGCCAGGTAAGGTAGCACCTCAGTTTCAGTACATGGGAGGCAGAGGCAATCAGATCTCTGTGAGTTTAAGGCCAATCTGATTACAGAGTTTTCCAGGACAGTCAAAGCTATAGAAAACCTGTCTCAAAAATAAATAAATAAATAATAAATAAATAAATAAATAAATAAATAAATAAATAAGAAAGGAAGAAAGAAAGAAAGAAAGAAAGAAAGAAAGAAAGAAAGAAAAGAAGAGAAGACTCGGTGGAAAATGTGCCACTGTGTGTGTGTGTGTGTGTGTGTGTGTGTGTGTGTGTGTGTGTGTCCTACTTTATCAATAGGATCTTATACTTTGTCAACAAAGCAGGAAGGTTCACACATTAATTCAACTCACAACCACCCAAAAGCAGCCCTGCACACCCGCTTCCTGCCTGAGGAGGAAGGCAGTGTCAGAACTCCCACACTGGTAGCAAGACATACCTATGAAGAAGACACAGTCTCCTCAAAACACAGGGTACAGGGCAAGCAGCAATAATTGATATTTACACTTCCTCTTAAAAATTCACTGTCAACATGTTAGTGAGCCAAAAGCTTACCTAAGGCTCTAGGAAACGTCAAGCTCAGTCTGACAATACCACACACAAGATGCAGAAGACAAGACAAAAGCCCAGGGACCAAGTCTCTCAGAGAAAGAACAGTAAGTCCCACAGTCTCCAGCTCTGCCCTATCCTACCCCCTTGTCAGGGGCAGGAACTGTTTGGCTCCCTCCTCACAATTCTGTCTATAAATGACAAAAGAAGATTAAATTGGTAAGTGTGAGCCAGGTGTGGTAGTAGCAGCACATGCCATTTATCCCAGCACTAAGGAGGCAGAAGCAGGTGGCTCTCTGAGTTCCTGGTCTACAGAATAAGTTCTAGGCTGGCAAGGACTACACAGAAACCCTGAACCGTCCCCCACCCCCACCCCAAATAGTTTGGTTAGATGTGATTTTTTTTAGCCAATTAATGCTCAATAATAACATCTAGAGCAAAAGGTGATAAAGAAAATATTTAGTTCCCATTGTTTTATTTATCAAATGAGGTATCACTAAGAGATTTAGAGCCATATTGCAGAGATGGGCTATCACCCTAGAATCTCTGTTGAGCCTGTTGCTTGGAGTACTTTATACATCACCTTTGTACCTAAAATATGCTGGGTTCAATCTTAGGACCTTAGATATAAAGAAATCTTGAGCTCTTGCTCTCTTGCTCCTCTCTTGCTCTTGCCTTCCTGTCCCCATTCCCTCCCCCAACTCTCTCCACGTGCTCATGGCCAGCCCCTACTCCTCTACTCCTCCTCTTCTCTACTCTTCTCTCTCTGCCCTTCTCTGCCCCTACTGCCCTTTTAACTCCCCTCCTCATGCCCTGAATAAACTCTAGTCTACTGAGAGAGAGAGAGAGAGAGAGAGAGAGAGAGAGAGAGAGAGAGAGGAGAGAGAGACAGACAGAGACAGAGAGACAGACAGAGAGACAGAGAGACAGAGACAGAGACATCTTGAATCTCACCCCTACACCTGGCATACCAAGCTGTACCACAAGCTGGCAAGACCAAGGCTTAACTCTTACCCATGAGGAGCTAGGTTCGTTGTCACAAGCACTGTCTTCACCTCCTCTACACCACTGCCATCAACTGCAGTGTCTGGAGTTGTCACAACCACTACTTCTTCCATGTGGACGCTGACATCTGGAGTTGCCATGGCTCAGAGGTCAACAGTGTCACTTCTCCAGAGTCTGAAGTCCTAGAGTAAACAAAGCAGGACACAGGTTATAGGGTCATTTCCACACTGGTACAAAGAATAGTCAAGGGCTGAGGTACAGCTTAATGGCAGAGCACTGTCTACTACCACCATCATATGCACCAAATTCAGAATGGACGCCTACCTCACTAGAGGACTCTGTCTCAAGAGCCTGGAGATACACCATATTCTATGCCAGGCCCAGGATAGACCAAGTCCTGAAATGTTGGGGTATGTAAAGAGGACAAAAAAAGAGGCCCTGGGGGTTGGGGATTTAGCTCAGTGGTAGAGCACTTGCCTAGCAAGGGCAAGGCCCTGGGTTCGGTCCCCAGCTCCGAAAAAAAAAAAAGGCCCTGGAGTCAGAGTGGGACATGGTATAGACAGGAAAAACATACAGACAGGATTGTACACAGCTACATGGGATCCTGAGATGTTGTATATGTGGACCTAACCCTACATGGCAAAAACAGTGGCTTTGAGTACTGACATACAGGGCAGATTGCTGTGATGGTTAAAATCTATAATGAATCACCTGTGAGATAGGCCTCTGCCCATGCCTAATATAGGCTTATCCTGATTACCTTAGTTGATATGAGAAGACCCATTTCAATGATAGATGGGACTATTCTCTACTGTATAAGTAGAGAAGGGAAGCTAAGAGGCACACATGCATTTGTTGCTTTTTCCTTGTGACCAGACACTTTAAGCTCCTACTGCCTCGATCTTCTTGCCATGATGAACTGATTGTACTTTGAGCTGTGACCTGGAATAAATTTTTTCTTGCTTAAACTGCTTTTGCCAAGGTATTTTATCACAGCAACAAACAAAACAAAAAACAGACAAACAAACAAACAAACAAAAAATGTAAGACAATCACAGTTAGGCTTCAGTCTGGGCCATGGACAGTATTCACAGGGCTGGTACAGAGACTCTGAAAATGGAGCTGTCCACAGCATGATGGAGTAAAGGCAAATACTCCTTAGCCAGGGTGCACACACCTGTAACATGGGTCTTCAGGAG
Organism: Rattus norvegicus; assembly: GCF_021556685.1. NCBI lineage: Eukaryota > Metazoa > Chordata > Mammalia > Rodentia > Muridae > Rattus > Rattus norvegicus. The sequence goes on from NC_141536.1 coordinate 169,212,560, forward strand.
GCTAAAGCAAAGAGGATCCCAGGATTGAGGAGAGCATGCATTACAGAACGAGATCCTGTCTGTCTCAGTCAGGGTTTGAGGAGAGCATGCATTACAGAACGAGATCCTGTCTGTCTCAGTCAGGATTGAGGAGAGCATGCATTACAGAACGAGATCCTGTCTGTCTCAGTCAGGGTTTGAGGAGAGCATGCATTACAGAATGAGATCCTGTCTGTCTCAGTCAGGGTTTGCCAGATGGCTCGGAGTAAAACTCATTTTTACTAACAACACTGACAGCCTAAATTCCATCTCTGAGAGCTACCTTAGGAGAGAACTGACACAAGTTTTCCTCTGATGACCATACATGCACTATAAAATGTACATGTACGTGTGCATGAACACTCACAATCAATCAATCAATCAGTGCAATTTTTTAAAGGTTTACAATACACCATTTGGCCTGCCCAACTAAGTCAGCCACTACTTCAGGAAAATGTTTGTCCTTTGTGAGACTAAAACAACACCAACTTCATACAGTAACATTAAAAGTATACAGATATAATTTAAAACTTCTTGATAGCTGAGCACAGTGGGCATGCCTTTAATCCTAGCTCTGGGCACAAAACAGAGCTCTGGGCACAAAACAGAAGTTATCACAAGTCAAAATTCTGAGAATAAAACATAAGCAGAACTGTAAATACTTAAGTGTAGAATGCTTTCTTAGTATACTCAAGGCCCAGGGTCCAATCTCAGCCCCACCCAAAAAGTAAGTGTGTGTTTAAAAATTTAAAAAAAAATCAATAAAAAAATAAAGTAAATAAAACAGAACAACACTGGATGGGATCCATGATAGCATGGAGACAACAGAAGAAGCCAGGGACATAACACAAAGCCTTTGAAATTATCCAGTCTGAGCACCAGGGAACAGGCTGGAAAGCAGGCTCAACTGAGCTTCACGAAGGTGCACCAAGACCATATGCTAATGTGTCTGTCACTGGAGTCCTAGAGCACAGAAAAAAATGCATTATGCTGAAAAAAGTACTTTAAGATACACTTGCTAAAAGTAGCCAGGCATAGTCATGAACATTTACACACTTGTAACCTCAGCACTCAAGAAGAAAAGGCATGAAGTTTTACCACAAATTCAAGGCCAGTTGAGTGACAGATCAAAATTCTGCCTTAAAGAAAAAACAAAGAATTGCTAGATGTTGCCCAAATTTATTGAAAGATAAATATGTACTCCTAGAAGCTTGGCGAACCTTCATGGGCATATCCCAGTCAGAATCAAGCTGAAAATATAAAAAAATCTTCAAATATCAAGTAAAAAGTACGTTTTATCGTATGGTAACTGGAGTTCTCACAAGAAACTACAAGGGCTACAAGGTAAAGAACAATTTATTTTCTTTTTGGTTCTAGAGAACAAACCCAGGGCCTTCTGCATGCCCTCCTTCTACTTTTTAAAAAAGACATTATTTTTACTTTAGTTTATGAGTATTTTGCTTGCAAGTATGTATATGCATCACATGGGTGCCTGGGGCTCAAAGAGGCAGAAGACAGCATCAGATTCCCAGGAACTGGGGTGACAAGTGGTCATAGGTTACAGTGTGGTTGCTAGAAGTCAAACCCAGGTCTCTGGAAGTGAAGCAAGTGCTCTTAAGCCTGAGCTGTCGCTCCAGCTCCTTGTTTTTACTTTTTGAGACAAGGTCTCACTAAATTGGCCAGGCTGGCTTTGAACTTGCAATTTTCCTACCTTCGCCTCCAGAATTGCTGGAATTATAGGCAGTGCCACTAGACACTACAAAGAATATTTTTAGTGTGCTAAAGAAAGTAACTGGCCAGCCAGGTATGATGGTTCACATCTATAATCCCAACATTCTCAAGACGAAGGCAAGGGGATTACCATGAGTTCTAGGCCGGCCTAGAACTAGGCCAGCTACAAGGTAAGATCATGTCTCGAAAAGAAAAATAGGAAAAAGGAAGTAAGGACAGACAGATGGATAGATGAATGGACAGGCTAACTACCCAAACATGTATAGCAGGGCCAGCCAGGGGCTCAGCAAGTAAAGGTACTTGCAACCAAGCCTGGTGATGGGAGTTGGAGACCTAGTACCTGTGTGATGGAAGAAAAGAACCGATTTCCTCAAGCTGTCATCTAACTTTAGCACAAGTACTGAGGTCTATGCACACATGTGCCAGAGATAGGTTTAATTAGTAAAGTTCCTGCCTAACACATACAAAGTCCTAGATTTGGTTCCCAGCACCTCATAAATTAGACATGGTAGCACATGCCTGTGTAATCATGGCACTCAGGAAGTAGAGAGGCAGAAAGATAAAAAGTTCAAGACCAGATTCATGAGACCTCAGCTCAAAATGGAAAAAAAAAAAAAAAAAAAAGCATAAGCCAGCTCTAGAGGTCCTAGCAGGCTAATGTAGAACTGCTTGAGTTCAGGAGATGTGAGAAAAGCCTGGGTAACAGAAAGAGACCTGGTTTCGTGGAAAACCAAACCAAATTATAGTATTATAACTGAACGCAAAAATTGTTCAACATTGTCTGGTATGCAAATATATAGAGAGGAACTACTACCAAAGGGTGGGGATACACCACAAAAGGGGTAGGGAAAGACTGTTCTGTATAGTAACCTTTTGTCATTCTTTGTCTATGGTAACACATCCTTTTAGGTAAGCTGTGAAAAATGCAGGTGTATAGAAATTCTTTATATTCCAAACAGTGGAACATTATTCAAAAATGAAAAAATAAGCTCTCCAAGGGTTAGAGCTGAAGGGCATGAAACAAGCAAAAGCACATGTTCCACAGTGAAAGAAGCCACGTCTTGTAGGATTCTCCTCCTGACACTAGGGAAAGGTACACTATGGAAACAATAGTTGCCAGGTGGAGGAGAGAGATGAACAATGGAGCAGAGGCTCTCTTGGGTATTGAAGTTATTCTTCACTATACTATACGGGCAGGCCATGTAATCATGTGTCATTGAGCTCTACTGTAAACTGTGGGCACTGAGTGACAAATCAGTGTAGGCTTATCACCTACAGCATAGGTTCTGTGGAATTTCCCAGTAAGAGAATCTGGGGAAAGGGGAAGAACATATGAGAATTGTTACTATGACAAACTTCTTACCACTATGATAATAAAAACAACTAATTTGGTTCATAATTTGAGGGTACAGCCCGTCATGGTAAGGAAGCCAAGCATGAGGCAGCTGTATTCCAGTCAGAAGTGAGAAAAATGGTGGTGCTCTGCTCCCTTTCTCCTTTTTTTTAGTCTAGGACCCCAACCCATGAAACGGTGCCACCCACAGTTACAGTGGGTCTTCCCACCTCAACCTAAGTTTCCCTCCAGAGGTTGGCTTCCTAAGTAATTCCAGATCCTGTCAAGTTGATATTAACCACCAAAGGAAATTCTGTGCCTTCCTCTCAAATTTGCAGTAATCCTACACTGCCCTAAAATTTAAGCTACTAATTTTTAAAAACTGAGAGGTGAATAGAAAATAAGAATGTATAAAGAATAATAATAAAACAAACTATCCAACTTCAAGAGTGAGTAAAAGACTAGATTAAACATGTTTTCATGGATATATAAGGATGGGAAATAAACATATAAAATATTCAGCATGGGCTAGGAATGAAACTTTGCTGGTAAAGTGCTTTCTTTCCTAAATTATACAAAGTCCTGGGCTCCATCTCTAGCACAGCATAGAACTGAGTGTGGTGTACTGGTGTACATCTGTAATCTAGCACAAGGAAGCAGAGGCAAGAGGATCAGAAAAAAACAGAAGTTCAAGGTCATTGAAACCTAGAAAGCAAGTTCCAGGCCAGCCTAGGATGCAGGAGATTGTGTCAGAAGGGAAGAAAGAAAGAGGTGTAAGGAGAGAGAAAAAGAGAGAGAGGAAGTGTCATGGTTTGCATATGCTTGGCTCAGGGAGTGGCACTATTTGAAGGCCTTGTTGGAATAGGTGTGTCACTGAGGGTATGAGCTTTAAGACCCTCATCCTAGCTGCCTTGAACTCAGTATTCTGCTAGCAGCATTCGGATGAAGATGCAGAACTCTCCTGCATCATGCCTGCCTGGATGCCGCCATGTTCCCACCTTGATGATAATGAACTGAACCTCTGAACCTGTAAGCCAGACCCAATTAAATGGTGTCCTTTATAAGACCTGCCTTGGTCATGGTGTCTATTCACAGCAGTAAAACCCTAAGTCAAGAAGGAAGGAAGAAAGGAAGGAAGGAAGGAAGGGAGGGAGGGAGGGAGGGAGGAAGGAAGGAAGGGAAGGAGGGAAGACAACAGGTGGCGGGAAAATGTTTGCTAAAGCCTTGATGATGTGTTTCCACTACCTACAAAATGGTCTGAAAAAAGGCAATAACAAGAAATTGTCAATGAGAGTTGAAGAGATAGTTCAGTCATTAAGAGTACTTGCTGTTCTTGCAGAAAACTTGAGTTCAGTTTCTAGCACCCATATCAACTGCTTGTACTCCAGTTCTAGGTAAATCTGACACCCTCTTCTGGCCTCCTCAGGCAGCTATATGTACGGGGTGAACATATATACAATCATGTGTACACCCACAAAAAATTTAGAAAAAAACAAGTTGATAATGCTAAGTTTAGAACAATCGAGGAAATGGAAGAACTGAAATTCTTATAACTTTTCTCCCCTAAAAGACTTAAATGGTCCTATTACTCTGAAAACGAGTTTGTTATTTCTTATAGTTAAATGTACTCTTATTTGACATGAAAGAAACTATATGCAAATGACAGAAAAGTCAAATTTGTGGACAGAATATAAAACAAAGAATTCACTGAAGACAAGGTAAGGGGAAGTGGAAACTTACTGTTTAATGGTAGAAGGTTTAATATGGGATTTTTAAAAAGTTCTGGAAATGATGGATGGATGGATGGATGGATGGATGGATAGATGATGGATAGATAGATAAACAGATAATGTATTTTGTCATAGTAAAAATCTTGGAGCTTCTTTTTTTGGGTGGTGGCCACTTGTCTCTGCCTCCCTAAGTGTTGGGATTAAAGGCATGCACCACCACTGCCTAGGTAATAAAAGCTTTTTATATATGGAGCCTGTAAGATTGTTCAGTGGATAACAACATTTACTACACAATCCCGATCATCTGAGTTTGATTTTCAGTTCCCACAGTGGAAGGAGAATCAATTCCCAAAAGATGTCCTTTGACTTAAAAATGCACACCATGGCATGCATTAACATACTACACTTGATACACAACAATAATAATAAAAATAAAAAGGGTTCCTGGTAGGTAGACCATTCTCCAGGGGATAGCCCATATCCAGAAGTATATGGATGGCATAAACTGGAGTCAATGGGTTATTAATATTTTTAAAAAGGGAGGACAGTGTGGGGTTGGGGATTTGGCTCAGTGGTAGAGCGCTTGCCTAGCAAGCGCAAGGCCCTGGGTTCAGTCCCCAGTTCAGGAAAAAAAAAAAAAAAAAAAGCAAAGTGCTTGCTATTGGGCTGGAGAGATGGCTCAGCTGCTAAGAGCACTGACTGCTCTTCCAGAGGTCCTGAGTTCAAATCCCAGCAACCACATGGTGGCTCACAACCATCTGTAATGAGATCTGATGCCCTCTTCTGGTGTGTCTGAAGACAACTACAGTGTACTCACATATAATAAATAAATAAATCTTTAAAAAAAAAAAAGGGAGGACAGTGAATAGGGATGGTAGAAAAACAGGAATAAATTCTAGGAGAATTTAGGGTGAATAGTGATCAAAATACAGTGTATAAAATTCTCAAAGATTTATTTTTTTTAACTTGTTTGGAGATGGGGCTTCTCTGTGTAGCTCTGGCTATCCTGGACTCACTCTGGAGACCAGACTGCTCAGAGATCCACCTGCCTCTGACTCACAGTGCTAGAATTAAAGGTGTGCACCATCACACTAGGCTCAGAACTTTTTTTTTTTTTTGGTTCTTTTTTTCAGAGCTGGGGACCGAACCCAGGGCCTTGCGCTTCCTAGGCAAGCGCTCTACCACTGAGCTAAATCCCCAACCCCAGAACTTTTTTTTAAAACAAGTTTATTATTTATATGTGTGTGAGAGTACATGATTATGTCATAGAACATTGAGGTCAGAGAACAACTTGGTGGAAATAATTTTCTCTTTTCACTTTGAGGGTCCTAGAGAACCAAACTCATGTTGTCAGGCTTAGCAGTAAGAGCCCTTGCCCAGTGATACCTGGCCTCAGAAATTTTTCTTCTTTTTAAGACAACATCTCACTATTTAGCCCCTGCGAACCTGGATGGAACTTACTATATAGAACAAGGTGGCCTTGAACTCTCAGAGATCTGCCTGCCTCTGCCTCTCCAGTACAGGGAATAAGGTGTGTGTGCTATCATGCCTGGCTCAGAAGTTGATTTTTATCGTAATAATTGTTAATGATTGGCACTCACCAGCAGCAACTATGTAGCAGTTCTCAAACAGACTCACTTTCACGATCACACTCTAACCTCTAAGCCTTTGGTGACAGAACCAACTAACCAAACAGCCAGCAACAATACATCCCCTAAGAGAGCTCAAATTCTTTGTTAAATCATATATCCAACCCTTATGTCCACAACACTATATTTTAGAGAGAGAGGATCTTGGTATGTTAGCCAAAGTAATTTTGCACTTGTGATCCTCCTGCCTCAGCCTTTTGAATGCTGGAATTACTGATGTGCATCACCACCACACCTGGCTCCAAACCTCAGCAACTGAAGGCGCTAATGAACTTCTGCTAGAAAGAATAGTGCAAAGCTTTTAGAGTCCCTGCAATTACCACCTATAAACACGCCAACCAATGAGTGATCTTGTGTCTGGGCGGAACCTGGGTCTCTGGAGGATTCCCAAGGTCCAAAGAGAAGTAAAGATTGACTTCTGGGTTACTAATCATCAACAACATCCAGTCCCTGTAGTACCCCTAACCCAAAGACCCAAGAAACAAGGAAATATAAGCTGACTAAAATCAAGGATGGTCGCATGGAAATCTTGACAAAGAAGCAAAAGAAACAGAGGCCATTTTCCAAAATAATCACAAGCTGGTAAGAATGAGTCTTACCAGAGGATTTGTTTGAGTTAAAGTAAGAAGGAAAATAATCTAGAGCTAAATCCACAAGGAAATACATGGATTTTACTACAGAGAACACACTGAACACACACCTAGGATATATCTTTTGCTGTTTGGGGGAGAACAGAGAACACCAGTGCAGGAACTGTGTGCCTTCCACTTTGTATCAAAACAGGGTCTCTTTGTTGTTCACAGCTTCATATGCTAGGCTGCAGAGCCATGAGCTTCTTAGGATTCTCCTGTCTCTAGCCTATTTCCCAGTAATTGGGCTAGGATTACAGACATTCCTGCTACATGTCCAGCTTTTATGTGAGTTCTGAGAATTTGAATTTATGTTCTCATACCTGCAAACCGAGCATGCTTACTCACTGAGCCATTTCCCCAGCCCTAACAGAATACACTTAAGCATGGGATAGTGTTAGAAACCACAAATAAGGCAGTACTTCTTTCTTGATTAAAAAGGTATAAAACATGAGCAACAGAGAAGAAAAACAAACAAAAAAAGAACAAAGGAATGAAAAGGAAGTACTAAAACAAGAAACAAAAGTTTTCAAAATTCAGTGGCAGAGTACTTGTCAAGTCTGTATTAACCCCAACACTGAGAAAAAAATTCAAAATATTCTTGAATACAACATTTTTTACTATTTATTACTCCAACATAAATCTGGAAACTATCCAACTGATAGTTTAAGATCCATTAAGTCAAGGTAGGAGTCTCCATTGTGAACATTTCCAGCTATGAGTTTCCAGAAATCCCCATCTACAGGTTAGGCCAATTCAGGTCTGCAAAGATAATCTTCAAATGCTTCTCAGGCAGAAAAGCTACAAGGAATTCATGTACATTGGCAGATACCCTATTTCTGAAAGTTTTTCACTAATGAAGTGTTTGAGAGTTAGGCTTCAAAGACCTTTAAACAAGTCTCAACAAACATTTTAAATTTTACTTTAATAAAAGTATTGCATTGAGCCAGGTGGTGGTAGTGCATGCCTTTAATCCCAGTTCTTACTAGGTAGAGGTAGGTGGATCTATGGGATCAAGGGCAGCCTACAGAGTGAGTACCATGAGAGCCAGGGCTATACAGAGAAACCCTGTCTTAATAAAACAAAAAATAAAAAATTGCACTGACCTAGACATAGTGGAACATACCTATAATCCCTTGCTACAAGTTTCGAGTCAGTCAAGTCTACATAGTTGCATAATCCTATCTCAAAGTAAACATATATATATATATATATATATATATATATATATATATACACACACACACACACACACACACACACACACACACACGTTGTAATTTCAGCACTTGGAAGACAAGCAAGAGGAATGTTGATATGGCTACTACGTTAATACTATCCTGGAGCTGGGCACGGTGGTACATGTTTTTAATTTAACAGCATAGAGAAGGCAGAGAGGCAGGTAAAAATCTGTTAGTTTTGAGGCCAGTCTGGTCTACATAGTGAGTTCCAGGCCAGCCAGGACACAGAGACCCTATCTCAAAAAAAAAAAAAAAAAAAAAAGGGGGGGGGGGGTCGGGGATTTAGCTCAGTGGTAGAACGCTTGCCTAGCAAGCGCAAGACCCTGGGTTCGGTCCCCAGCTCTGGGGGAAAAAAAAAAAAAAAAGTCCTAGGTTAGTTGCAGGCCAGTCTGCCTCCCACATGCTGGAATTATGTACCCAGTCTTAGATATTAAGACTGTCTAGGAAGGCAGGGAGAAGGAAAGAAATGCAGGGACCGGTAAACCTGACCATGTCAGGCCCAATCCATGAGTTTAGCAAGACGTGTTTGTTCTTTGCACTCTCTACTCTATGTCCAAGTGATATGTATGTATGTGTACTCCAGGATGTCTTCCCAGAAAGTTTTACATACTTCCTATGAAGAAACAAACTAAACAGGCAGTCATGTTATCAATTTAATTTTAACTCATTAAGAATGATGAAACTGTTGCGTTTGAAATGTTTGCAAGAAAGAGAACTTTGGCTCAGCAGTGAAGCTACCAACTAAATACCTAAAAAATGTAACAAATCGTGACTAAAATTGGGCCAAACGATTCGGTTCCCAGCAATAAGATTATCCATTCAATTCAATATAATTTCCACCAACCACCCAGTTCTACACATGGGTTCCCATCAACTCAGTTCCCACCGACAGGTCCTCACTGACATGGTTCCACTGATGATGAGCCTATCTTTATCATCCTGGCCCCTACGCAAGGGTCTCTGTAGATTTAGTTCCAAGCCAGGGGTGCATCAATACCGGTCCCACCAAAGGGTCTACGCCGGTATGAATTCCCACTCATGAGTCAGTCATTCCCAATCTTTCCACCCTCCCCCAGGAACCCGATCCATTTGGTGCCCACCGACGGGTCCCAAACAACACCACTCCCGCCTAACCGCTCCCCACTCCACCAGCCCCCTTCCGCCTTGGCTTTCACTGACGATCGGACCCTGCCTCTGGCAAAGCCAAGATGGAGGCCGGAAGCGAGCCGCCTTCGCGAACCCTCCCGCCAGGCGCCCGCGCCCGCCCGCCAGCCTGACGCCGCCGCGCCTGACGCCGCCGCCGCCCTCGCGCGCCCGCCGCCCCTCCCCCGGCCTCCCCTCCCCCCGCCGTAACGTCCTGACGCTCCGCAGGGACCCCTGACTGGACGGCGGCGCGTGAGCGGCGCGAGAAGCCTCGCCGCGGGGGTGCGCGGGCGCGCCGATGCCGCTTACCTGGGCCCACACGGGCCTGCTCCGGCGCCCGGCTGTGACGGGTGCGGCGGCGGCTGGTGGTGGTGGCGGCCGCAGCTTTCGCTCCTTGTTGGGGATTCGGCGGCGGCGGCGGCGGCGGCGGCGGCTCGGGCGCGCGCTTCCTAGTGACGCAACACCGAGGCCGCGCACGCACGGTCCGGGCGGGCCTGGAGACTTATTTGGCGCCCAGCGCGGAAGCGAACGGCGTGGTGAGATAGTACCCCCCTAGGGCTCTTGTGCGCCTGCGCTTGTGGCCTTGAGTGTCTGTCCAATGGTTAGGTGTTCTATGGTTCAAGCCCACATTTGTAGTTCTAGTATGGGCTCCACCCATACAAGGTGTGTGCTCTGCAACCCAGCCTTGGCCTTGCAGCGACAGACACTGTCCTAGAACTCATTTGCGGACATTCTTAACCATTTCGAACAGAATCATGTTTTCTTTTCTAAAATTGAAGGCTTTGCGAATTTGCTTTCCCAACCTACTCAGTGCGGAGCGGCGTTTTCACGCGGTTGACCTACTGAACATTGCAGCGGGTAGTCCAATATTATTTAAACTTATTTATTTTTAACGGACTCGCAATGTAGATCAGGCTGACACGAAACTCAGAGACTTCTTCCTGCCTTCCCTGTTCTGAGATTAAAGGTGTGTGTCACCATGCCCGGCCCATTATTTAAAGTTTTAAATGAAAGTTAAAAGTTAAGTGTCGGGGTTTGGGGATTTAGCTCAGTGGTAGAGCGCTTGCCTAGCAAGCGCAAGGCCCTGGTTTCGGTCCCCAGCTCCAAAAAAAAGAAAAGAGAAAAAAAAAATTTAAGTGTCTTGGAGCCTTAAAAGTCTCATAGAGGGTCTTGGATGCCCAAAGAATTGCTTCTTTTATTTTTCTAACTTGTAGGGAAAGGTCGAGTATTTAAGGTCTCTGGATTTTCCAGAACATAAGCTTCTGTCAGCCAACATTAAGTTCCTTACATTTGAGATCCAAAGACAAGCAGTTCTTGTGTGAGTTTAAAGGTAACAGCATCAGGGTTGTCGAAATGAGACTTGTTTATCTTGACCCTGGTGGAGCCTGGGCATCCTGTTAGACATTGTGGTCTTGGCAGTAAAAACCCTTACTTTCTTACCACTCCTTGCTTTCTAGCAGCTGAAACGGCGGATTCTAAGTTCCAGGCCAGCTCACAGATTGTGGTCACTAGATTCAGTCAAGGGCTTCTAGAATTCTCATTCTGAAATGAGGAAGTTTTGTCAGTGTTATTTGTTTTGGTTATTGTGTGGTAAGCCCACAACTCTGTCATTGCAGAAACAAATGCTAATGAGGTCAAACGGTATAGCTGGAGAAGAGGTGGTGACCGGTCTGAGCATTTGTTCAGGGAAGCTGGAGAATGTAGAAGACACCACCATAGTTAGAGGGACACATAAGCTCTCCGAGCATGAGTCTAGCATATATAAAAAATCAGCTTCTCCAGCCTGCTCAGAATTAGATTCTGATTGCCAATGCCTGAGATTAGTCCTACTGTGGGCAGCCCTCATCTGTCTATGGAGGATGTTAACAGCTGGTATTGCTATATGCCCATCCCATCCCTCCCTCCTCCATTTTTCATGTTGAATCCTAACTCCCTAAGAAGATAGTAGCAGAAAGTAGGGGTTTGAGGAGGTGACAGGTACAGTGCAATGTCTGAGGTAGGAAGCAGTCCTCTATGTATTAAACCATGCCTTAATCTTGGACTGCCAGCCTTCAGAACTGTGAGTGGTAAATTTGGATTATTTATAAGCCACCTACTAAATGGTTATTTTTGTTGCAACAGCCACAGTAATCAAAGCCAGTGCTAAAGGAATCCTCCAGCAATCATAGACCTTCATAGGGTGTAAGAGTAGCTCAAAAACTCCCCACCTGTCGGAGTGTGGGCCAGGTGAGCATCAACTCTTGATAATGGTGCTGCTTTATGCCCACAGAATAGAAGGCTGTGTAGGCTCAAATACTTCAGAAGTAAAGGGGAGACAGGATAGTTCCTACTATGGAGTTCTGATTAATAAACATAATAGGAAATAGAAAAAAAAAAAACACCATTACTTGTGGCAGACAAAATCCACTGGACCGTTCTGAAAATTAATGGATGAAAGTTTGAACTAAAACAAGTTTTGCATGATTTCAAGAACCCTCTCCTAAAATACATCCTATTAGTATTGTAAGAAAAATTACCTCAAATTGTATGCCTTAAAAATACAAGTTTTAGGGCTGGAGAGATGATTCAGTGGTTAAGAGCACTGACTGTTCTTTCAGAGGTCCTGAGTTCAAATCCCAGCAACCACATGGTGGCTCACAACCATCTATAATGAGATCTGATGCCCTCTTCTGGTGTGTCTGAAAACAGCTACAGTGTACTCGTATATAATAAATAAATCTTTAAAGAAAAAACAGTACAAGTTTTAGGTCAGGTGTATCACAAACCTATAATCCCAACACATAGAAGGCAGAAGAAGGAAGATTGGGGGTTAAATGGCAGTTCGAGTTGCATAACAAGACCTTGTCTCAAGCAAATGAATAGCCTGAGTTTATTCTCTAACTCCTCCGAAGGCCAGAAGTGAAGCAGAGTTCAGTGATAATGCAAGAAACCACCGCCTTAAAGTCAGTGGCCTGGTTGGTTGGTTTTTGTCAACACAGCTGGAGTCATTTGAGAAGAGGGACTCTCAATTCAATTGAGAAAGTACCTCTATATAAGATTTTCCTGTAGGCAAGAATATAGTGCATTTCCTTGACAGATGATTGAGGTGGCCCCATCGCTTAGTGTAGAGGAGGAAGGTGAAAGATGCTATTCCTGTACTAGTGGTTCTTAGTTGTCTCAAAAAGCAGGCTAGCAAGCCATGAGAAGAGCAAGCCAGTAAGCAGCGTTCCACCGTGGCCTCTCCTTCAGTTCCTGACCTCCTGCCCTGACTTTTCTCATTGTCTTAGTTTAGGTTTCTATTGCCACGGTGAAACACCTGACCAAAAAGCAAATTGGGAAGGAAAGGGTTTATTCAGCTTACACTTCCAGATCATAGTTTATCACTGGAGGAAGTTGGGACAGAAACTGAGGCAGGGCTAAAACCTGGAGGCAGGAGCTGATGCAGAGGCCATGGAGGGCTGCTGCTTACTGGCCCGCTTCCTGTGGTTTGCTGAGCTTGCTTTCTTGTAGAACCCAGAACCACCAGCCCAGGGATGGCATCGCCCACCATGGATTGGACAGTCCCACATTGATCACTAATTGTGAAAATGCCTTACAGCTGGATCTCATGGAGGCATTTCCTCAAGTGAGGCTCCTTCCTCTCTGATGACTCTAACTTGTGTCAAGTTGACACACAAAATCAGCCAGTATACTGATGGACTGTATGAAAGCATCACCTGTCAACAAAAAATCTTACGGCCACTAAGCTGAGGCAGGAAATAGGAGGTGGGAATTCTGGCAGGTAGAGAGAGGAATTCTGGGAAATAATCAGACACAGGAGATTCTCCCCAGAATGAAGAGAAAACCAGCCATACAGCTGAACTCAGGTTAGAATAAAAGGGGCAATTGAGTTATGAGCTCTTTGGAGAACAAGCCAGAGCTTATGGCCTAGGCATTTATTATAAAATAAGTCTCATAGAGTCATTATTACAAGGAACAAAGTGGTGAGGAGAAGCTAAAAGTCACATTTCTCAGAATTCCTTTCTCTCTGCTGTATGTCCCATCTATTCCCAGCTGCCTGGCTATAGACCCTTCTGCTCTTTATTTACACAGTACACAAGAGCTTATCCCTGCAGGTACAGAGGTAGGGAAGGTTGTGGTTATAAAAAGAAAGTGACGATTTAGTTGTTATTCAAAGAAACTCTTGGAGAATATAAGGAATATGGGATGAAACAGAAAACCCGATTTCAAACCCAGATCTTCTGCTCCGCTAGTCCTAGTTAAATAGAGTATTGTGCTCCAGCAAGGCCGACATGCAGTGTGTGTTGCAGGTGCACACTGGGAAGCACACACCCCCCGAAGACCATGCTCTGACCCAGAAATGAACCCATATACCTCCCTGGGAAGTTTTGAATTGAAAATACTGCTCTAGACAAGCAGAGAGAGAGAGAGAGAGAGAGAGAGAGAGAGAGAGAGACTGAGACTGAGACTAAAAGTGTGTTTAACATAATGAGGTCACTGGAACTCCTGCAACAGTTTAAAAAGTCTAACATTCTAACAGTAAAATCCAAAGATATACAATCTAATACATACTAAGGAGTAGAAAAATATTAAAAATCTATTTACCATAATTAAACCATTGTATATGCAGTAAAATCACTGCACTTTATAGCATAGTTGTCTCAAATCTAGCCGATATGTTTCAGGCAGGAAACATTGCTGTTTTGGGTGGCTTGATAGTGCACAGATGCAACGTGTTCGTGTTGTATGTCCAGGATGAAAGCTACAAATAAATTCTCAGGATATAATAGAAGACAATATTGCCAGAAAGAATCTGGATTGTTGCCAAAGAATTCAGGACAACACACACACACACACACACACACACACACACACACACACACACACACATTCTGTTACTGTATCACATAGGTCTACTACCCACAGTTTAGAAACTTACAGATTAAACCATTGAATAAGTCAAAGTCATCATGATTTGTCTCTGGAAATGTACTCTTTTAGACACCCCAGAGATATGTTTTATTGGTCTCCTGGATACCTCTCAATCTAACCAAGTCAGTAAAGGATATTAACTGTCATGAGCTGTCAAAATGACTCGGCTGGTAAAGATGCTTGCCCAGTTTGATCCCCCAAGTCCTGTATGATGGAAGGAGAGAGCTAACTTCAGTAAGCTATCCTCTGACGTCCACACATGCTGTGGAGCAAACATGCTCCCACCACCGCGTGTGTGCGTGCGTGTGTGTGTGTGTGTGTGTGTGTGTGTCAGTTATAACAGTTCTAAACATCTGATGGAATATGGTCTTCTGTAAGTGCTATTACTGAAGGGACAGAGAGAGCTCTATACCCAGGACTTCAAACAAACTAAGAATACTCTATCACTAAACTGTGTGTCTAGTCATCTTTCATAAAAATTTAAGATTGTATAGGGCCCTGTTGAAACCAAAAGTTTAGAACTTATCTCAAAAGTTTGAATGTCTCCCTAAAGTTTTATTATATCCATAAAATAGATAATTTTGCAGCTATTAAAATGATTGGCCAAAAGGGGTTGGGGATTTGGCTCAGTGGTAGAGCGCTTGCCTAGCAAGCACAAGGTCCTGGGTTTGGTCCCTAGCTCCAAAAAAAAAAAAAAAAAAAAGATTGGCCAGGTGTGTTCATGTACATCTTTAATTCCAGCACTGGGGAGGTAGTGAGTTCTCTGTGAGTTCAAGGCCAGCCTGGTCTACATACTGAGTTCCAGGACAGCCAGAGCTACATAGTGAGACCCTGTCTCAAAAAACAAGAACAAGCAAACCAAAAAGTGATGGCCAAGGAGACTGAGTGCTGACATTAGGCCTCTAGGTAGAGTTCCCGGAGGCAACGCCTGACCAGTGCCAGTGAACTGCTCATGAGAACAGGCCCTGTCATGGATGATCTGTCTTCAGTAACCCCAAATGAGCTACAGCTCTTCAGGCTGGACACAGAACTAATGTTCAAAAAACAATGCCTTATCCTACTTTTCTCCATGAACACAGTGAAGCTTAAAACACATTTTAAGTAATTTTGATAGTAGGGGTTGTCACAGAAGTCACAAGAGCTTGCTGCTTCTGCCGAGGACCCAGAACCCACGTGGGGTGGCTCACAACTGCCTGTAACTACAGGGGATCTGATGCCATCTTCCTTCCTCACTGTGCACCTGCACTCACACACGTAACTAAAAGTACACTCTTTTGTAAAGAGTTCAAGGCTGGGTATGGTGGGGAATGCCTTTAATCCCAGCATGGGGAGACTGAGGCAGGCAGATATTTGGGATTTCAAGGCCTGGTCTACATAGTGAGTTCCAGGATAGCCAGAGCTACATAGAGAGACCCTGTCTCAAAAAACAAAATGAAACAAAAATTTACTCTGACAGTAATAGAAGAACATAATAAACTATGATGCATCCTTCAGATTTTATGGTTACACATGTCTGTGCATGCAAGCATGGGTGCATGCAGTGGAGCATGTGTGAGCAATCATGTCATCCAGGGTCAAACTCAGGTCATCAGGCTTAACAAGCTGAGCCCTCTCAGCCCCCACACTAAGGTTCTACTCACTAGCTGCAAGTTCTTTTGAAGAACTGCAAGCAAAGCCCATTACTGCAGGGATGACAGTAGGCGATAAGAGGGTAGGGTCACCTAGCATCGGAGAGGCCCTAAGGTGTAGCCGCAGGATGAAGGAGGGGTCATTTAAGTAAGTGTTTGGTGGGTTTAATCCCAGCACTTGAGAAGCCAAGGCAAGAGACCAATTTTGACTACCTAGAGTTTAAGACCAGCTTGGGCTACATAGTAGGAAACTCTGTCTCAGAGATGGAGGGGAAAAGGGGTGGTGAGATAGGTCAGTGGGTAAAGGCATCTGCTGCTCTAAGCCTAAGGATCTGAGTTTGATCCCCAGGACCTACATGGTGGAAAAGGAAAACTTAACTCCTGCAAATTGTCCTCTGACCTCTCCATGCATGTCATGCTACCCTCTTGTACCCACACAATAAATACATGTAACAGACTTTAAGAGTGAGAGAAAGCAGGCTGGAGAGATGGCTCAGTGGTTAAGAGCACTGACTGCTCTTCCAGAGGTCCTGAGTTCAAATCCCAGCAACCGCATGGTGGCTCACAACCATGTGTAATGGGATGTGATGCCTTCTCATGTGTCTGAGAACAGCTACAGTGTACTCATATACATGAAATAAATGAATAAATCTTTAAAAACAAAAAGAGTGAGAGAAAGCAAGAAGGACTGGAGAGATGGTTTTGTAGATAAAAGCACTTGCTTTACAATACATACCCGATGACATGAGTTCAAATCCTTGGAACCCACATAAAAAGGACAGAGGTGCATGAAGACGGAGACATTTGCGTGCCAGCCTGGAGTGTGCAGTGTAATAGCAACAACAAAAGAGATTCCGACTGACAAAGTTGTCCTTTAACAACTATGTGTGTGCATGTGCACTCAAACTCGGAAACAAATAGACCTACCTTTTTTAATTAACAAAATCAATTTGTTCATTGAAGCAAAATAGCACACAATATAATATACACTCAAATTTCAACTTGGACTTTTAAAATTTATGTATTCTTTAAATGTAGGAGTGCTGTGTCTGCATTAACATCTACATATTAGAAAAGTATAACTGTGTTTATCTTCCCAACTGCTTCTTAATTCCCAGCAATAACGACTCTGAGACTAATTGTTGATTAATAAATGCTTAGGACATAGCTTCTGCTCTTAACTTACTATCCCTTTAATTCTAACCTGAGTTCAGCTATATGACTGGTTTTCTCTTCTTGTCTTTTTTTTTTCTTTTTTGGTTCTTTTTTTCGGAGCTGGGGACCGAACCCAGGGCCTTGTGCTTCTAGGCAAGCGCTCTACCACTGAGCTAAATCCCCAACCCCCCCTTTTTTTTTAAGATTTATGTATTTATTTTATATGAGTACACTGTCGCTGTCTACAGACACCACCAGAAGAGAGCACCAGATCCTATCACAGATGGTTGTGAGCCACCCTGTCGATGCTGGGAATGGAACTCAGAACCTCCAGAAGAGCAGCCAGTATTCTTAACTGCTAAGCCATCTCACCAGCACTTACTTGAGAGTTTTAAGCTCACTATATGTGGGTAGTCTATATCTCAGTATTATTATTTTTAATGCATTTACTTACCTTTTATTTGTATGTGTATCTGTGTGTGCTGGAGTTCTGTGCCCTGTGATACTTTGCATATGCTTGGCCCAGGGAGTGGCACTATTAGGAGGTGTGACCTTGTTGGAGTATAAGCATGTCACTGTGGGCACGGGCTTAAGACCCTCACTCTAGCTGCCTGGAATCAAGTATTCTGCTAGCAGCCTTCAGATGAAGATGTAGAACTCTCAGCTCTTCCTGCACCATGCCTGCCTGGATGCTGCCATGCTCCTGCCTTGATGATAATGGACTGAACCTCTGAACCTGTGAGCCAGCCCCAATTATATGTTGTCCTTGGCCATGGTGTTTGTTCATAGCAGTTAAACCCTAACTAAGGCAGGAGTTGGTTCCAGGGACTGGGGTATTGATAGGCCTGACCATGCTTTTGTTTGGAAGAATGTGAATTTTAGGACTTTATATTTGAAAAGCATTGAGAGGCTTTAAGTGGGGTTTAATGGGCTATCCTAGAAGGAATATTGAAGACTTTGTTGCTGTGAGTGATTTGAACTGTGCAGACCTGACCAGAGAGGTTTCAGTAGAATATGACCTAGAGACTGCTTTTGTGGTATTTTGGGGAAGAATGTGGCTGCTTTTTGCCATTATCTGAAGAGTCTGCCTGAGGCTAAGGTGAAGAGACTCAGATTAATTGCAGTGACAAAGGAAGTCTCAGAAATGCCCATCAGAGTTTGTTCTCTGGTTAAGTCTCATGAAGAGCATTTTGAATAAGCATAGCAAGCTTAGAAAGGGAAAATATAAAATTTATGATTCTAATTTTAAAGGGGCACCAGGAGTGAAATGGAACAGAATCTTATGTTCTAGGAGATAACAGATTAAGAGATTTTGGGACAAGATCCTACCCAGCTAAACTCAGATCCAGGCATGGTGGTAAATACCTTTAATCCCAGGAAACAAAGCCAAAGAATCTCTGAATTCAAGGCCAGCCAGGGACAGAGCAAGTTCTAGGTAAAGAAAAGCTTAAGAAGCCAGAGAGATGGCTCAGCAATTAAGAGCACTGACTGCTTTTCCAGAGGACCTGAGTTCAAACCCCAGCAACCACATGGTGGCTCACAACCATCTGTAATAGGATCCAATGCCCTCTTCTGGTGTGTCTGAAGACAGCTACTGTGTAATCATACATAAAATAGATAAATCTTTAAAAAAACAAAAAACAAAAATAACTTAAATTCAGACATGATGGTACACACCTTTACTCCCAGGGGACAAGCATGCAGAACTCTGAGTTTAAGATCAATCTACAGGGAAAATTCCAGGGAAGCCAAGTTTAGGCAGAGAGGGAGTTGGAAAAGAGGAAACTAGTGATAATGTAATAGAACAAGGACCATGTTCGGCTCCTGCAAGCAGCAGAACTCAGCAGCTTCGGCCATGTGACTCTGGCTTTATAGTCAAGACAAGGAGACTACTGGGACAATTGATGCTGGTTATATGGAGCTAAGAATTTAGTAGTGATTAAGAAGAGACCAGCATCACTGAGGTGAAATCTTCTGGGAAGTGTTTGCTGAAAGCACAAAGAAGCTGTGTTCCAGAGGTAGCCAAGGTTGTACCTCGCACTGCAACTGTACTTTGTAAATGTGTAAGAGTCACCCAGGTGGTACTGGTTTTGAAGGCATGAAGGGATTGTGAAGAGCAACTGAGGTTTTCCACTATGAGAGGCCATGGAAGGCCTTTGGTGAAGATGCAGCTTCTGGGGCTGGAGAGATGGCTCAGTGGTTAAGAGCACTGTCTGCTCTTCCTGAGTTCAATTCCCAGCAACCACATGGTGCCCTCTTCTGGCCTGCAGGCATACATGCAGGCAGAAAGCTGTGTGATGTATACATAATAAATAAATGTTTAGAAAAAAAAAAAAAGATGCAGCTTCTGTTGCAGTTGACCACCCAGGACTGAAGGGGTCATGCAAAGGATTTGAGGCTTGGCACCATGAAGAGAGCCTATGAGAGGCTATTGGTGAAGCCTAGTTGCAGTGGAAGACCCCAGTGTGTTGGAGATGCCAGTACCATGGGATGATCACCAAGAACAGTGGCAACAGTGGCGTGGTTCCACCTGAACTTTTAGTGAAGGACCCTGAAGGCTTTCACAGCCTTACACCCACCTGGCTCCAATCAAGGCTAGACGAGGTTCCATTCTCCACCCACAGGAACATTCTTGAGTAAAAGGTTCTCAGAGTGTACTGACTGATAGTCACCTGGAAAGTCCCAGGTAGAGTTCAAATGCATGACCTGATCATGGCCTAGGTAGGCATTTAATAATAACCAGTCTCAGTCATCATTTTGGGAGCAAGAGCTGGGTGAAAAACTGATTTTTTTTTTTTACAGTGTCATGTCATGGTGTGTTCCACAGTTTACGCCTCTGTCCCCCCATCTTCACTCACAAGTTTACTCCTCTGTCCCGCCCCCACCCCACTCACAACTGTTCGTTGCAACAAGTCATTGGTCTCTGTCCTGGGTCACACCATCAATATTGAATCATCACCGGGACTCCTCCTGGTTATCCTGTCCTTATCTGCAGCCCACCTGCCCTTCTAGCATGGCAGCTGGCAGGTCTGTGGACACCCCACACACACACCTCCTGAGCCATGTGTCGTGGAGGCCGAAGGCCCCTGTGTGTCTATGGCCGGCCTGTACTATGTGGCAGGGGGCAGTTCTCTGGGCATTTTTCACGACCAGGGTCAGATAGCATGGCCAGAGTTAGGGTTTTTAATATTTTTGTTTTGTTTAATTTCTATAGTGCTAGGGATTAAACCCCAGGCCTCGTGCATGGTAAGTACATACTTCACCGCCAGACTACCCTGTATTTTTGGTTTCCTCCCAGGCTAGAGAGGTCTGGTGTGATGTACTCTGACATCTCAGGACATGTGTCTCTGTGCCACGTGATCCTGTGCACTCACCGCATTCTTAATGTGTTGTCAGCAGTGTGATCGCTCACCCTGCTTGTCAATTTGAGTCCATCTGGAATCAACTAAGACCAGCCTCTGGGTACACCTGTCAGGTATTATCTAGATTAGATTAACCTCTGGGCAGGACTTTGAGGGATTCTCTCTTTTTTTAAAAAAAAAATTATTTTTATTGTTTTTAATTAGGTGTGGGTATGTGCGACCGTAAGTGTTACGGCTCTGAGGGGAGAGGTGTAGGTTTCTGCTCTGATGGAGGAACATCCTGAGACACGGGGACCCAGGAACTACGTGTGTGTGTGAGTGCAGGTCCTCACAGAGGCCAGAGGCGTCAGGATCCAGGGTCTGCACTTAGAGACTTTGAGCTGCCTGACCTGTGGATGTAGCTGAGGTGGGAAGCACTTCCAGCACCGCCACAAAACAAGGATCCCTGAGGGGAAAACACTAGTCTTCTGTTGTTGTTTTTGTTTGCTGCCTGTTTGCTTTCGTGTCTTGTTGGTGAGCTCATCTTCTCTGCTCACTTACGTTGTCCCTGCCGCTGTCACTGCTGCTGCCCTTTGCTGTCATGAGCACCCAGTGTCTTCAGCCTTCCAACCTGAACTGAAGACCAGCGACTCTCCCAAGAATCCTCTGGAACTTCAGCACCACATTAGGACTACCGAGGACCCCAGCTGGGTAGATGGAATAGCTACCAGTTCTGTTCTTCCAGTGTTAAGACAGCCATTGTTGGATTACCTAAACCATATCCTATACGTCAATCTAATAAATCCTTTTTCCTATTTTCATCCTATTGGTGCTCTTCTATACAGACTCAATAAATGAACATATCCGATGCCTTACCAGTTGTGTGTGTAATGTGTATCAATGTGTGCCCACAGAGCTGAGGATAGGGGCCTCTAATCCCAGCAACTGAGAGGCAGAGGCAAGTGAGTCTCTGTCAGCTCAAGACCAGCCTGGCCTACATAGTGAGTTCCAGGTTTGCAGGACTGTGTAGTGAGTGTTGGCTGTTCGTGCCAGCTCAGTGGCAGACAAGGCTTCCCTTAGAGTGGACTCCCTTTGTAAGCTCTGTAAATCCTCAGTGCACATTAGTGACCAGGCCCTCCCTGAGGAGCTCCAGCAGCCAGGTCTAAAAGACAAAAACTGTAACTGCTGCTCCAGCCCCTCAAGGTGGGAAAAGTGGCCAGGCGCTCTGCCCCCAGATTTTCTAACAGCCCTTAAACAGTAGTCCCAGCCCTGAGGCCAGAGAGTGGCAAGGCCCTATCCTACAAGAGAAAATCCCACCAATCCCTGAACTTGCTCCAACATGGAAAGCCCCCACCCACACCCCCCAAGAAACCTTATATAAACCCTACATTCTGCTTAGTTCTCTGCTGCTTCTCTCTGAGCAGAGGCAGCCACCCGCCTGGGTGTGTCCCTCTCAATGAATCCCTTGTTCGAGGTTTGGTGTGCAGTTGTCTTTGGCTGAGACGCCATTCCTGTGGAACTGCTTGGGGAGGCTGGAGAGGAGGTGTGCCACCATGGACAGCTCCCGCGGAGTTATTTTTACAAAAGATGTTGGCTGAGGTGGAAAAGTAGATTCAGCCACCGAGGACAGCTCCTGTGACAGCTGCAGGCTGAGGTGTTGTGGTGCCACCATTTTGACAGTCCTCTGGCCTCATCTTAAGGCTGTGGTAGGCTGGAGTGGGAAGGATCGGCCAGCTGCCACTTTGGTGGTTTTTGCAGCGTGCTACTCAGGGACTATAAAAGGTATCCTAACGGTTGAAAGCCCAGGAATACCACAGAGTCACACCACACAACAAACGTCACACAAGGATATTTTTGGGAGGAAAAAACCCAGGAGGGTGGCTGCCTCTGTTCAGGCAAGAAGCAGCAGAGAACTGAGCAGAAGACAGAATTTATATAACATTTCTTGGAGAGGAGAGCTTTCCAGGGTGATTTCCAGAGTGGGGTTAGGTAGGATTTCATGTCCTGAGCTGGAGGGGGAGGTGCTTTTTACTCTGAAGGGCAGAGGGACTGGTGGGGGCAGTTAGAGTGTTCTGTGAGTGGAACCTGGCGGTTGGAGATCCTCAGGGGTGGGGTCTGGCCACTCAGGTGCTTCGAGGGACTTACAACAAAGACATTCTGTCCCTAGCTTGAGTCATAGATGCTCAGCTCCTGTATCAGTTTCCTTTATGGAGACTGAGATGACATTTTCAGTTGCTCCTTAGGGTATTATACATCATAGGTGACTCACAGGCCCTGAGCACCTTCCCACAGAGATCGATTTTTACTTCTGTTCTTTAAGAAAAAAAAAAAATGGAATCAACCCAAAGGATTTCCATCCCTGTCTGCTGTTGGAGGCTCCACATAGTGACTCTCACAAGCACCATTTTCCCCTTGATTTCTTACCAAGTTCCTCCCATTCCCTAACATGCAAACTAAGAAGTTCTGGCTATGTTCAGCCTGGTTTTCTGATATGCCACAGCCAACTGTGCTTTTCTGGGGTTTACACCATTAATACCCAGAACCCAGACAGACAGATTCTTCTTTATATGATACTCCACTGTGCCCCCTTCTCTCCCACCATCCCATCCTGCACATTTCTCATGTCTCTGTTTCCTTCAGTGCCTTACATTCTAACTGAATGTAAGACATTACACCCTTCCTGGGCAGGAGCTAGAAGAATGACATCACCAGAGATGATGTCACTTTTGTGCTTCTCCCTCGGTTATGGAAAGCAGTATCTCTCCAGGGCTAGCCTGAACCTGAGCAGATGCTTGTGGCCTTTTTAGTACATGATTCTCATTTGGCAACCCCAGTAGCTTTTTGGGTTCTAAGGACACAGTATATCCAAAAGATCAATCAGGGTATCTCTTCATTCCCTGAAGCTGTGAATAACCTCCTGTCTACTGGTGACCAAGAACAAGTCCACAGGGCTATGTGGCAAGTTGCTGCCAGGAAGTTCCATTCCAGGAATCCCTGAAGCCTTGAGCCTCGAGACAGAATTTGATTCTGACTTTATTTTTTTAAGATTTATTTATTTTATGTATGTGAATACACTGTAACTGTCTTCAGACACACCAGAAGAGGGCATCGGATCCCATTACAGATGGTTGTGAGCCACCGTGTGGTTGCTGGGACTTGAACTCAGGACCTCTGGAATAGCAGTCAGTGCTCTTAACCTCTGAGCCATCTCTCCAGCCCTGATTCTGACTTTAGACCAGGTTCTATCAGCAGCAGCTGACCAGCCGGAAAGCCCCACAGTTCAATAGGACACCCCTTAGAAAAGTTCTTTTTTGGGAGATGGGGATGGCCCCAGTAGCAGCCAGACTAGGCTGAGGTCTGACTCTTGGCTCTAGCTTGTTCCTGTGACATGGTGTTGACATACTTACTCCCCAAAGCAATTAATATAATTGACAACTATTCCCCCAAACAGTCATGATTTAGAAATATGATTGACAGCTGGTATCAATCTGGAGTTGTATCCAAGATAAATGCTCCCTTACAGTGAGCTCACAGGTTTCCTTGGCCCAAGAGATGACAGACACAATGCTAGGTAGCACAGCTATTTCTAAACATACAGTATCTTTCTAAAACTACATTGATTGATTGATTGATTGATTGATTGTGTATGTATATGTGAGTATGCGTGCTTTGGCATGCTTGTGGAGGTCAGAGGACGAGATACATGACTTCATTCCCTTCTACCATGTGAGTTCTGGAGATTGGACTCAGGTCCTCAGATTTGACCACAAGTTCCTTTACTGACTGAACCATTTTATTGGTTCAGGGTCTCTTACTAATTTAATTTGTAAGTTCACTGTGTGGATGAGATGGGTGCATGCTACAGTGGACTTTGACTACTTAAGAGTTGCCATTAGGGCTGGAGAGATGGCTCAGCGATTAAGAGCACTGACTGTTCTTCCAGAGGTCCTGAGTTCAATTCCCAGCAACCACATGGTGGCTCACAACCATCTGTAATGGGATCCGCTGCCCACTTCTGCTGTGTCTGAAGACAGGGACAGTATACTCACATATATAAGATAAATAAATACATCTTTTTTTAAAAAGAGTTGTCATTAGAAAAAAATCTAGTCTCAGATCCTTTTCTTGTTCCCCTTCTGAGTCCCACAAAACCCACTTGTGGGCACTGTAGAGTTGAGGTCCTGATTGTTGCTTCCTCTTGCGATTGAACTATTTCCCCTGAGCCACTGCAATGGTCAGTGTCCTCTGCGTTTCCTGGATAGGCTCTGAAAGACCTTTCCTACTGCCCTAAGGGTTTCTCCTGCCTGATGGAGGGCGGGGGCACCCACAGCTGCAGCCACCTGGTTTCTGCAGCCTCGAGTCTAGGTTGTTAAAGAATACATCATCTATCTTCCTCACATTTTATACCAGACAGGTCAGAAGGTATTCTGGCCTCTGGAACTCAATGATGGAATGGAGCTTCATGGAGAAGAGAGAACATGCTGCCTTGTCACAAAATCATGGGATTCCCAGTATGTCCAAGCCGGTGGCCATCTTCAAAGGCCATTGGAGCATTGGGAGTCCTTGGACTGAGAAAGAGGAAAGGACCCTTTCCAGATGCTTAAGCATGAGAGGCCCAGAGTTAGGTTTTCTGCTCTTGGTAAGGGTTTCAGGATGAATGTAGGGACCTTGATTTGGGAAATCTTGACCCTTCCAGCAGCTAAATCTGCAGGCAACTGGTCCTAAAGAATCTCGCACCCCCATGTGCTCCCTGAGAATTCATGGCTGCTCCTTTCTCAGATCCGGCCATGCCTGCCAACAGGTGAGATTGGAATTCCAATATCCTAGAGGGTTCTTGGATCATAGCTCTTGACAGGGGAAGGGGCTGGATTCCAAGGGGCTATAAAAGTGAGTAGGGCAGAGTTATTAAGAGTGTCTCCACAGAATGCCTCAGCTAATGCTTTGCAAAGAGCATGTACTTCTGAGACAGTAGGTACAGTAGAAGGTGTCTCTAGACCACAGCAGTTCATGGGCTACCCCAAACCAATTCAGGTAAGATAATATTCCACCACAGCCCTTGTGCAATGACTATAGGCTCTAAAATTGTTCCTGGGTGCCCCTGGACTAGGTGAGCTCAGGACTCCCATGAAACCACATTAGAACATTGTAACTCTTGTTCTCCAGCTCTAGTAGTTCTGATGCACATAGGCTCCAGGGCTGACCACAGTGACAGAGTGGGCCCAACCTACTCTGGGGGCCCTCAGTCTTTCTCTGCCCTCCACAGAGTGTCTCCACAGTTTCCTATAACATTTCAGGTGGATGCTGCTATCTGGCCTCCAGAGCTGAGAGGACAAACTCTCATTCAGCCCAGGCTGAGAACCTGAATGAAAATCCACCACACATTTGTGCCACTGCCACTAGATTTATTAAGGTTGCCAACACATCCACTAAGAGGGCCACTAAGAGAGCCCCAGTCACACCTGGCCTAGTGTCTGAATAGGGGACCATATTCCTGCCTAGGGAGCTCCTTCAGGAAGAGTCCAAGGTCAGACACATCACAAGGACTGGACAGTTCAGAATGTGGGAGAAAAGCAGGAAGCTGGGGGTACAGGGGAGCAGATAGGAGCAGGCACAAAATTCGCATCTAGACAGAATTGAAAACAAAAACAAAACCGGAAAATGTTCTTGTTGCTGCTTGGTCCAGTGCTCTTTAGCCAGACATTTCCTCCCGCTGCTCCTTGTTCCTGCGCACCTCAGCAGCGTGCAGTTCCTGTGAAAATAGGCGGAGGAGCCCTGAGGAGCAGCCAAGGGTAAAGGTGTCCCCAGGAACTTCCAGGTATATAGGTGCACTACTATACTTCAGGAGTACTGGAGCCACAGTGCTTAAGGATCAGACTAAGGGACTGGGCATCTGACCCCCAACGTAAACAACTTCCATCTCCTCTTGGAGCTGGATTCACGGGCATGCAAATTCCTTCAAAGTGCTTCATAACTAATTTAACCATATACTACTGTGGTTGTTGAATGTGTCTCACTAGAACCAGGTTCTGGGTCTGATTCCAAGGCTGAGGGGAAGTGCTCAACTTTAGAAAAACAGACATTATTCACTCTGCACAGACCAGATCTCAGACCCAGACTCTGCCCTGCTGTGACCACGCCCTCCACATCAATATCCTCCTCCTTACACTCCAATGCACTCCCCCCCAACTCTCCAACGCCCCCGCGCGGGTCCCTACCTTCTCACGCAGCCGCTCGCGCAGCGCCGCCAGGTGCGCCTCGCGAATCTCCTTGCTCAGCTCCATCTTGTAGTTGAGCTTCTCCTCCGCCAGGCGGCTAAAGTTATTGTTTTCTTCCAGCGCCTTGTGCAGCACCTCCCGCTCATGCTCACGTCGCTCTGCCAGCTGCTTCAGCACCTGAGCCTCCTGAGTCTGCACAGAGCTGGGGGTTAGTGAGCAGTGGCCCGTATCCCTCCTGAGCCAGGCTTTCACTCTCTGGTGCCCACCCGCTAGACAAGCCCCATGTGCCTCACCTGCCAGGACACTGGGGATGGCCTCGACCATCCCTGGCCTGGGACCCAAGCAGGTTGGGAGGGAGTCAAGTTTCTGTTGTAGAAGGCCCTCTCTGTGCCTCTGTTCCCAGCTTGGCCATGACTCACTTGTCTCGCTGTCCTGGCTCCAAGCGTACTCATCACTCTTCCTTAAGTCCCTATGACTAGTTTCTACGAGGCTGGGCGCCTTACTCTGTCCTGCATCCCATCTCAGTTTGCCTGTACCTTCTGGAGCTTTTGCACTGAAAAATTTGTTTGCCCTCCAGTGCCAGGTGAACCGCAGTGGCTTGCCGTTTGTTTGCGCTATACCCTTAGCCACAGAGTCTTCTTGTTGGACCGAGAACTCGCAACCTCGCAAATGTTGAAGGAGCAGGGTAAATTCTGAACTGCGAGTTGTGGTGGCTTCTCCAGACCATCCCTAGACAACTGACTGTTAAACACTGAGCAGGTATAGATTCAGCTAGGTCAGCTAGGTCCTGGCTCCCCACTACTGCTCGGCAAAAACCAGTGTCTACAGGGATCTGGGAAGGGACATTGTGGCGCCACTCTATCCTGCCGTGGCTGGTGAAAGGAGTGTCTGGTGAACCTGGGATAATGGATAATGGGGAGAGCCAGGATCCCTGGGGTGATCAATTCCTGGTCTAGGCTGCCTCCTGCGTAATGCTGAGCACCTATGGATGCTTCAGTCTTCAGAGTAAACTTGCCGAACCTGGGTCCTGTTGTATATGGATTAAGTCATTTCCCCTGTCCAGAGGGCTTTGCCCCTAGGATCTCAACCCTAAAACAAATCCTGTTCTCTGTGTTTCAGTCTCAAAGGGGCTGGTGTAGAGGAGGGGCCGTGAGCTGCATTCATATCTCCAGGGCCCCACTGAACTACCTACCCAAACCAGCTAACTGTCTTCAGAAGTGAGACCCTTTCTCCTTGCTCCTCTGCCCTGAAAGGAGCACTAGCCTCAGCTCTATGTCCCAAGGGCTCTTCCTGGCGTGATACAACCTGACCTCCCTCTGCCATGATTAAGGTTGAGGTCCCCCACAAGAATGTGTTTCCTGTTGCCCCATATTCGTCACCATCTTGGCACATCTGTCTCTCAGCTCATTTCAATTGCTCAGCAGCAAGTTTTGTACTACCCAACCCAAGCCCTGACCAAGCGAAGGGCCTGGTCGAGTGCGTATAGAGAGTCCTTGCCTTCCTCCGCTCCTCAGCTGCCTCCAGCCGCTTCTGCAGCTCTTCCAAGGAAGCATCCTTCCTCTTGGGAGGAGAAGAGAGCACAGGGCTCTCTGGAGATAGGTCAGAAGGAGACTTGAGGATGACCTCGAAGCTCTGGCCAGAGGCCCGCTTATCCAGCTGCTTCACTTCCATATCTGTGGAGCAAGACCAGACGGGACTTCAGGAAGCCTACTTTGGGCATACAGGCAGGACGAGAGGTTTATTCCCAGCACACATCCCAGCAAGGATTGAGAAGGGATGCTGTTACTCGTGAGCATGGGTCCCTCCCCCAAGAATGACTCTCTTCAGTCAGGCTGCAGCATTGCCAGAGGCCAGAAGGAACAAGAGAAGTAAGGCTGTCAAGCCCTAGCTGAGCAGGGCCAGCAGCTGTGTGGATACACTCACCCCCATACTGGTAGATGGTGTTCGGGTGAGGCTGCGAGTAGAAGCAGGAACAGATGAGCGACAGCACAGATAGCTCCTTCATCTTCTCCTTGTAGGCTGTGGATGTGAAGTCAAGGTGAGCAGGCATTATGGCTACGTGGTGTTTTTATATCTTTGTCTTCTATGTCGGTCTTTAGGTGCATATTTGTTTTGTTTTGTTTTTAGACTGGGACTCATATAATCCAGGCTGGCCTTAAATTCACACTGTAGGCTTACAATGACCTTGAATTCTTTATCCTTCTGCTTTCTCCTCCCCAATGCTGGATGTATAGGTATGCACCACCATGCCTCTGTTTGTTTTTTAGATAGTCTTGCTATACAGCCCATGCTGGCCTGGAACCCATCGTGTACATCAGATTGGTGTTTGAACCCATGTTCCCCAAAACTAGGATTAGATGTGCACTACCGTGCCTGACTTGTCTCTGTCTCTTACACCTTTTGTATGTTTTTCTCTGCCTACTGTGGTCCGAATGTTCACTTCCCAATATTCACAGGTTAAAACCCTACCCTTGTATGATAGTGTTAGGAGGTGATCAAGTATAAAGGTGCAATCTGGAGTACAACCTTGCCTGAAATAAGAGAATCAAAACAGTTTTGAGATATTTCGTGTGTGTGTGTGTGTGCAGACTCCTGAATGAGATTAATGATCTTACTTCACAGGACCCTTCAACTCTTACAACACATGAAGTCACAAGGACACGCCTATGAATGAGGTAGTAACCCTCACTAGATTTGTGAATCTAGTGGTGCCTTCACTTTGAGTCTCTAGTCTATAGATAAAATAAATTTCTACTTTTTAGAATAAATGCCCAGCCTAAAGGTATTTTTCTGAGTAGTCTGAACAAACCATAACACTTCATTCAGTCAGGGTCTCTGTCCTCTGTCTTTTTTACTCAATCACTGTTCCTGTGTCTTTCTTCTTTTGGTTTTTGCTTGTTTGTTTTGCTTTTCTGCTTTTAAACAGGGTTTTACTGTGGTCCAGGCTGGCCTTCAACTCCCAATAATCTTACTGCCTCAGCCTCCTGTGTTAGGATTACAAAGGTACTCCCAGCTTTTTTTGTGTCCTTCTGTCTCTGGTTGCCAGTATTCAAATTGTTTCTTTATGTGAGTGTAACTTTCTGAGGTTGCTGGTAACTTTGTATCTTTGTTTGTTTGTTTGTCTCAAACTCATAAAAAGTTACCTGTTTCTGCCTCCAGTCTCCAGAGCAGGACAAGTACAACTGTCCTGAAATTCTCCCAGTAACTTCTGCCCCTTTCATTCTTGCCTCCCTGCCTTCTTCCCTTTTTCCCTTCCTCAAAGACTGGGTCTTGCTATATTGTTCAAGATGGCCTTAAACTTCCCTGTTAAAGTGATCCTCCTACCTCCAACTCCCAAATAGCTTAGATGTCCACCTGTAGAGCATCTCTCTCTGGCTGTAAACTTGTGTAAGGTCTCAGACACTACTGCTTCCTCCACATTTATCACTTTGAGGTGAAACTTTGTTCTCTCCAGGCACCCACTCACTGCCCTTTCAAGTAGTATATGTAGGTTCTACCAAGGACAAAGACAAACCCTATATAGGAGCTGTCCACTGAGCTACAAGCTCACTGCTTCCTTCTAGATCAAGTGCTCCCTCCACCCCCCCCATCTAGTTTCTTGCTATTCAGCTAGGAGGGAGGCAAACTGATGACTATGACCCTGACCCCCAACAGAAAGAAAGAAGTGCTCACTTTAAAAAATGAAAATAATCTTACTGTTCCGGATCCATTCACTTGTGAACCAGTTCCATTGGAGACTACTGTCTTGATAATTCCAAGAATTCTGTAAGCCCAGTACAGTTACTCCATTCCTCAGGGACAATGCTAGGTTTTTAACTTACCGGGATGACATTAACAGCATTCATTGAAATGCAATTCTAGATGATTAGTATTCTTCTCTCTGTTCTACCAATTCCTAAAGTCTTGTAGGCTCTAAGACTCAGATCTAGGTCTCTAGATAGGATGAGGATGATGATGAAGAGGAGGAGGATGAGAAAGAGGAGGGGTGTAAGAGGATGAGAAGGTTCTGGAGAGATGGCTCAGTGGTTAAGAGTACTGACTATTCTTGCAGAGGTTCTGAGTTCAAATCCCAAAAACCACGTGGTGGCTCACAACCATCTGTAATGAGATATGATGCCCTCTTCTGGTGTGTTTGAAGACAGCTACAGTGTACTTATATATAATAAATAAATAAACCTTTAAAAAGAAGCCTACTTCCATGTTTGATTACCTACTAGCACTTTTTGAGGTAGCAGACAAGAGGAGCTTGGACAAGCATTTATTAGATGGACTAGAAACTTTCTGATCAAGTTTACCTGAGAATTAAAAAAAAATGATTTGGCAAAGAATTGAGGATATAGTGTAGAAATGGTCAAAACTTTCATGGTAAATTTTGTCCTCCCACAGCAAGCACAGAGAATGCTGGTTTGGTTTAAAATTTGTAATTAGTCAGATTCATCTGAAAGCAGCATGGAGCTCTAGCAGCAGCAGAGGGAGCAGAAACAACCCCCAGAGTGGGCAAAGCAAGGCTAGTCACCGTCTTCAGAAGAATTCAGGAGGGAAAAGAGGGGGAAAGTCAGGAGGGAGCAGACCTCAAAGGGAACTTCATGCATTTTATTTTTTTATTTTATTTTATATGTATAAGTGCATTTTTTTCCTTTCGCCTGCATGTACATCTGTGTACCACACTTGCGCCTGATGTCCATGAAGGTCAGAATAGAATAGTCAGATCCCCTGAAACTGGAGTTACAGAGATTTGCGAGCTACCACCATGTGTGTACTGAGAAACAAACCTGGGTCCTCTGGAAGAGCAGCCAATGCTCTTGTACTGTAAACCATCTCTCCAGCCCCTTGCTTTATTTTTTCTTCTCTTCTCCACATCTTCTAACCCTTCTTCCCTTTTTTCCTCCTTTTGTTTCTGTTTGTTGTGGTTATTTTTTTTTAAGACAGTGTATAATGTAGGCTAGGCTGACCTTGAACTCACAATGCCCCAAAGCCTGGCTTTGAACTCCTGATCATCCTGCCTCCACCACCTCCTGAGCATACCGTGCCCAGCCAAGTTTTGTCTTTTCACAAACAACACCCACTCATATTTTTTGTGCTATGAAAGGTTGATCCAACAAAGGAGGTAGAGGGACATGTTTCAGATCATGTGGTGAGGAGCTAGAGGACCTGAGAGGTTGGCAGTAACAAGCCATTAGATAAGTGGTGGATCTAGGGGAGGTCAGTCTTGTGCTGAGGAGATAGGATGTAAGGAGTGGGATAGGGTCTTGGCTAGGGCAGGATAGACCAGAATCCTGAAAGAGGCCAGAAAGAAGGTGCTTTGTTCTTTTCAAGTCCAAGCTAGCTAGTACCCACTTCCCTGCTGGTCCTAGCTTTCCGTATTATTACTTCTCATCTCATATCCACATCCCTGATAGGTCGTTCTCATAGGTAAGGCCAGGAACCTAGGGCCTGACAGTTGCCTATAAAGGCCATTTTGGCTTGAACCTGAAACATTCACAGGGAAAATACTGCAGATAACATCGAATTTAAGAACCAGTACTGGGAGGCTATCTTCCAGATAACTATCACTTCAGAGTGGGGGAAGCTGTCAGGGATTCAGGGAGCAGTACCAGCCCAGCAGGAGTAAGTATCTGGAGAGAAGGGTGGGGTGCTATTCAGGTAGGTCAGAGATTCCCGAAGTCAAGTCAGGAAATCTTAAGTGTTCACCTGGCAATTGAGGTACCATATGTTGTAGATGCAGTCAGGGGCAGTGTCTTATCCTCTCATTTTGATGGACAATGGGGAGTTTTCTTCTCAGAAGACAGATCCTCAAGGAACAGATAAGACATCTGATCACTGGCAGGGCCTGGGGATAGGCCTGCTCTATGATCTGGCTGCAGGAAGGTGAGCATGTTGAAGAGGACAGGATAACTAACAAGAAACTGGTACATGAGAGGCATTAAGCAATAGGAAGACACTACCTGATGGAAAAGGTGCCAGGTCTGGCTATAACACAAAGCTAAGGTTGGATCCATGTTTTTGGAGCTGGAGCTTAAAGGGTCTTTTACACACGTGGTCCCCTCCTTGGCTGATACTGAAATTCTCTGAGCGTAAGGGATGGCTTCAGGGCGGGACCGCGTCCGTAATGGGTGGAGTTTGTGCCTGGGGCCAAAGCCAAGGAGAACCGCGCATTGACCTATTTGACCGCCGAGATCAGCCTCCTGGGCTGAGGGAAGGAAAGGCAGCAAGAGCATGTGGTTCTTAGAGGAAACCAAGGTCAGGAGGGGTGACATGCATCCTGCAATCTCAGGCACCCAGAAAAAGACGAAGCCCCGCTGAGACTAGGGACTGGGCGGGGCTGTCCAGTTTAGGCTCTTAGGTCAAGAGCGGAGCCACCCCAACCATGCAGGGACCTGGTATACTGCTGGTGTCCTTTCCTCCGCCTGGGTTCGACCCTCTATGCAGTCTGAGGTGTGGGAGGCTTCCTATGAAAGCAGACCCCACCCCACCCCAGAAAGGTTTGGAAATGCAGTAGCCTCTCCACTTATACCCAGTGGCGCAAAGGGCGGAGGTTCTTCGGACTGGAGCCGGTGGCCCTGGCATCTCAGAGGGTGGTCCCCCGGTACAGCAGTCACAGTAGGGAATGAAAGTGAGGAAGCCTCGTTTGTCGCAGGCTCTAGTCTCTCTCCGCGCACGTTTGAGAGGTCCCCTCCTGTGTCCCAGCGCCCCTCCCCCCATTTCTCAGGGACCCAGGTCCAGGCTCCCGTGGAGGGTTCCATCTCCCCCTCAACCCCCTACGAAGACTCAATGACACTGAAACCCAAGATAGCTAGAGCCTTAGGGGACCTCCTAGCCCAACTGCAGGCACTCTTATCCGCAGGCAAGAATCCGCAGAGCCGCTCTGCCGCAGTCGCACCTTGGCCCCGCACCCCGGCGCCCGAAGGGGCAATGCCCCGGGGAGTCCGATTTCATTCAACCCTGCCTAGGGCGCGGCCCCTGCCCCGCGTCCGGCAGTATCTCCTCCGCACTTGAGTCCCCTCCCGCCCCTTAAGGGCTCTGGACCCCTATTTTTGCAGGGCCACCCCAGCCTCGCGGTACACAAGGTCCGACACAGGAAAACGGAGTCAGTAACTTGCTCCCGCGTCGGCGAGGCCTCTGCTTAGACAATGGCTTCTGGTAAGACCCACCGCAGTCCCATGATCCCCTAGGCTCCGGAGCCCTACCAGATACGGTGCTGGCCATGGTGCTGGAGGCGGCTGGGGCTTCGGCGGCCGGAGGGATGCGGGCGGCGTCTGGGAGCTGCAGTCTGCGAATGCTGCAATGCTGTGGAGGGGAGGGAGGAAGGGCGGGCGCGGCAGGAGGGGGAGGGAGAGAGGGATGGATGTAGGGAGAGGGGGTGGAAGGAAGGGGAGGGGAGAGGAAGAAAGAGAGGAAAGGAGAGAGGAAAGGGAGGGAGGGAGGGAGGGAGGTGGGGAGAGAGAGAGAGAGACAGTGGGCAGCAACTATCAAAGGCTAGACAGCGGGAGGAGATGGAGAGAAGTAAAAGGATGCAGCAAGAGGCCTACATTTCATCTGCAGGCAACCATGGATGACACTCCTGTAAAATGGCTTTGTGTGACTTAGAGGATATAGAGATTAAGATCCATTCCCCAGAATAGGCATTGAAGGAGCCGGGCTAGAGTATGGGCTTGTCCCATGGTCAGGGTGGGTGACAGAGGCTGCTAGAGGCTAGATGACCACTAAGCCCCTGTTAAGTACTAAAAGGAAGGGATTCACTGGTTTGCAATGGGTGACACTGTCCTACAAGAACATCTGGGTTATCTCTGTCCAGGGAATTAGCAGGTTCTGGTTAAATAAGGGTGTGGTAAGGCCTATGACAGGGATTTGATGTGACCTTGAGTCAGGTTGTAGCACCAGCTCTCGAATTTTCTATCTGATGCAGAAAGAGTTCCTAGCCTCTCTGGGCCTTTGCTTCTCTGATGTAAGGTGGAACCATGTTGTCAGACTCCAGAAGGTGGAGTGTATGTATTCGTGTTCTCGTTTCACTCCTGGTGTGATAAAATGCTTCGGTAAGGGCTGAGTGTGGTAATGCATGCCTTTACTTCCAATACTTGAGGGGCAAAGGCAAGAGGATTGCTGTGAGTTCTAGGCCAGCCAAGGCTACATAGTGAGACCCTGAGGGGAAAGATAAGCTCCGTCAATGCAACATGGGGGGGGGGATTTATTTCATCTTACAGGTTACAGCCTATCATCGAGGGACGTCAAGGCAGGAACTCGAAGTCAGGTCTGCTTGCTATTCCATAAAGCATTACTTCTGACCAAGAAACCTAGTCACTTTTAAGGAAATGCAGCAGGAACCATGGGGAAATGCTGCTCTGTGGCTCACAAACAGGCTCGTGTTTAGCTGGCTTTCTTATGTAGTTTGAGC
The DNA here is from genome assembly GCF_021556685.1 of Rattus norvegicus. NCBI lineage: Eukaryota > Metazoa > Chordata > Mammalia > Rodentia > Muridae > Rattus > Rattus norvegicus. The sequence goes on from NC_141536.1 coordinate 169,247,676, forward strand.
TGTCTAGGAGTGCGCTGTTCAACCATTAGCAATCAAGACAGTCTTCCAAAGACACGGACACAGGTACATTTTGATCCAGGTGATCCTTCACCTGAAATTCCTTTCTCGTGTGACCTTAGGCTGTGTGAAGGTGACAGTTAAGACTTGCTAGGACAAAGTAGGGAACACCTGATTACCTTTCCTGACAAGACAGCCTGATATCCAAATGGGCTATCTCATCCACTTTTGAAGACGGAGTCTCTAAAGAGAAAAAGAGGGCTTGTTTCACAAACATTTAACTCATAAAACTAGAAGTAAAATTCTAAAAATTCTGCCAAGACTTTAAGGGAGATGAGGCAGTTCAGGAAGGCAGAAGCCAGGGGCAAACCTAAGGACCTGGTGTACATGGAGCCAGCCTAGGACTGTTGTACACAACCTTGCATCTGGTACATATATCTGAGCCTCGACCTACGTATCTGACAGTTGGGATTAGATTGCATTGTGTGGATTAAAAGACCTTCAAAGGAAATAGCCAGTGGGCCCAAATAATAGGAGCCCTTTTTTCTAAAGATTTGTTTTATTCTCTCTCTCTCTCTCTCTCTCTCTCTCTCTCTCTCTCTCTCTCTCCGTGTGTGTGTGTGTGTGTGTGTGTGTGTGACACTCTGTGCACTTGTATACAGGTGCCTATGGAGGCCAAAGGGGACATCAAATCACTTGAAGTTCTTGCTAAAGGTGGTTGTATCCATCCAGTCGTAGATGCTGGGAACTGAACTCAGTTCCTCTTCAAGAGCAACAAGTGCCCTTGTCCACAGAGCTATTTCTCTAATAGGAGCACTTTCAAAACAGCACAGACAGTTCTCACGTTGGAGTCAAGTGGCAAAGATATAAAAGCTGTTTCCACCCTGTAGTCAGAAAGACCTTAAAGCTACCACCGCTGGAAGCACATTCTGAATACCCTGGATATAGATTTTCCTTCGGAGCCTCCAGACAGAGGTCAGAACCTAATACATGAAACATAGAACAGGGCTCTGGTGTGAGATAGAGGCAGGTTCCAGCACCAGCTCTGACATTCTGAATTTCTGATCTCTCTGAGTTTCTACATTTTGGATGTAAGATGAAGTCATGATGCCCAGACTCCAAGAGACGGAGGAAAGTGTACTAGATATTGTATTGAGATGCTTACTTGTGTACTTTTTATGTAGAAATACCAAGCTCATTCACATGGAGAAAACACAGTTCTGCGTGCACACTGTTCATGGAATTCTGCTCTGAGAGAGAGCTAGAAGAAAGAAGAAGCGCACGAATCTATTCCTAATAATGGAGTTGACCTCTTCAGAAGCAGTAACATCCTCTAGGTAAGTTACTGTACCTTCTTCTGGGTATTGTAGTATACTTTAGATGGACTCTGCTCCAGAGACTAAACTCAGTTGTTGAGATCACGAGAAGAGAAGTAAACTCAAACTTAGTCTTCTCTTGCAGATATAAAAGCACACATCCATGTAGGTTCATAGGACTATACTGCCATAATCTCACCTTGGGCATTCTCTCTCATAAACTTCTGCCCTTGTCTGAACACCACAGACCAGCTGTGTTGTTTGTCCCTGGAACAGTGCTAGGCTCACAGTAAGAACAAATACCAAAGGCACAGTAGGCATATTAAATGTTTGCTTCAGTATGATGCCATGTTTGGGAGCAGACCTTGAGTTCTCACTAAAGTCAACTAAAGAAAGTTCATTAGCAGCTGCTTTGGGGATGCTATTCATGGACTGAAAGATTACAGATCAGAATTCTTTACCAATCTGAATTTACTCACTCTGACTGTCCAGGAGAAGTCCTGCACCTCAGAAGGATACTCAGTCATTCAACAGGTACCTGTAACGCACCTGCTATGTAATGAGGGTTGGCATACATCAGAGAGAAGAGGACAGGGAAGGTGTGCCAGAGTCCTGGTACTTGGCAGCTGCTGGCAATGAGGAGGCTCCTAGAGACAGATACGGGTAGATCCAGTCATTCCCAATCTCCCAGACCTCAAGGTAGGCATTAATATACTCCTGAACACAGTATACTCCTTACATCAATGCCTCTTTAATCTGTTCTTGTTAGCCTGTTTGAGCTCCTTGCTCTCTGGAAGATTTGTTATGTCCATGCCCTATAGCTAGCAACATAGCTTTTCTCATACTTATCCCCAAAACAGTCTTCATGGAAGCCTTTTCTGGCCTCTAGTCAAGGGAGTCCTTTAATATTATTTCTCTTCTTCATACTTATCACAATCTTTAAAAAAAGATTTACTTAGTTATTATATATAAGTCCATTGTAGCTGTCTTCAGATACACCAGAAGAGGACATCAGATCTCATTATAAATGTTTGTGAGCCACCATGTAGTTGCTGGGATTTAAACTCAGGACCTCTGGAGGGGCAGTCAGTGCTCTTAATCACTGAGCCATCTCTCCAGCCCCTAGGTATCACAATCTTATATGTAGTTGGTTCACATCTACCCTGTGATTGAGATAGTGTTTTACTCACAGAGATCCCTTGGAGTCTGCCAGAGCAGAAACTGAATCCAAGTTTGTTGACTTGGCTTAGATTCTTTTGCATCCTGAGTAAGACTTTCTATATCCTTCCTCAGTTTACCTACCCCCTCTTCTCTCAGAATAGATTGAGGAGAAGAAACTCCACATGTATTGTCACTAGAGATGTTGAGAATCAAAGCATGGGTTCTGGTAGTTCCAACAAGCTGTGCTTGGAAACTAATTCTAGATAGATCAATTACGTAGACAATGGTCATAGTGAAAATAGAAAAGAATTTTTTTCAATGTCGCAACATTAAGCTGAGGGACAGTGAAGTCCATTATCTCCCAAGTTCTCTTCAGGGCTCTGACATAGGGTTTAGGTTTAACTAGAGGACAAGACGTGTGCATTACTAAGCAATCTTGGGTCCTAGTCATCATCTCTACCTTCAGTCTCTCTGGCAGAGTGGTCTGACAAGTTGTCATAGCTGTATAAAAATCTCCCTCCCTGTCTGGTACCACTTCACTCTTTTCCTTCCTTCCAACTTGTGTGTGTGTGTGTGTGTGTGTGTGTGTGTGTGCGCGTGCGTGCCTGCGTGCATGCTTCCATTGTTTAAATGGTCTGGTAGTCAAAGGGAAGATCATTTGTGTCTCTTTCCAATATATTCATTCCTTCCAGAATGGTTTCACTGGACGCTGTGCATGCTGCCTCAGAGCACTATCTATGTGCTGTGGACCTAGACTTGTCCTGATATGAACCCAAACAGCACATGAATCAGCTCAGGTGTCAGCTTCACTAGTAGCCCAGAATGTTTTGCTTGGACTTGGTGCCCATCCCATTGTGTGTGATTTCCCTCATCTTCAGCTCCCCAAGGAGAGATGAGGGTCTGAAAGAAACCTATAGATGCGCCAGAGTGTTCTGTAAATATGTCTCACATGCATGAGTATGGGCATATCTGTGGGAAACTACCTGGTTATTAAAGAGAAGCTTTGAAACAAGTATCTACTTGTAGGGAAGAGCCAGCCACTGATACACCAATTTCTTTCTGATTCCTATTGGGATGGCCTGAAACAAACACCTCTGATGTCAGGACTGCCCTGAAGGACTTTGCAGCTCTCTCTTTCCTGGATTTCCGTATTGACTGTCAACTAGCAGTAGGTGCTAGAGATTTAGAGGTCCTCACCTGACTGATTGGAAAATAAGCTGGGCCGGGGTAAGTGAAAGAGGAGGTAGTTAGAAATCTTAATCAGGGGTCTAGGCAAGATGCAGTCATTTAATGGATTTTATATAAAAGTGATAGGCTCATACTCCAGCTGTGAAAAGATGCCTTTTGTGAGGTTGAGGTCAGTAACCACAAGAAAGCTTAAGATTTGTGCAGTTGCGCGGACAATGTAGGTTGCCTGGCCAAATGAGCTAGTAGAATCCAGAACACGGAGCTCACAATGCAAAAGTGGGAGATGAGTGGCCGGGCGGTGTACGCCTTTCATCCCAGCACTTGGGAGGAAGAGGCAGGTCAGCCTGGTCTACAGAGTGAGCTCTAGGGCAGCCAAGGCTACACAGAGAAATCCTGTTTCGAAACAAACAGAAAGAGGGGAGACAAGCGAAACTCTAGACGATTTTAAGTGCTCCAGATAGAATACACATATGAGGCCAGGTCTGCTGCACAAAACCCGCAGGTTGGCATCCAGAGGCGGGGGAACCGGCTAGCCTAGAAGTTGGGGAACATGTTTCCGCCCGGATGCAAAATAGCGGACCGGAAGGGAGAAAACGGAAGTGTATCATTTAGGCGGGGCTACACGGATCTGCCGGCGAAGTTCCAATCAGCAGACTGCGGAGCACGCGGGGGTCGGCGTCTTTACAATTGATTGACTTCGGATTTTGCAAGGCACCCCCACCGAGACAAGTGAGCTGAGAGTCACTTGCCAGTTTTATCTGAGTGGATGGAGGTCATAGACCACGCTCTCGCCAGTTCTGAACCGGCCGTGGTGCATTCTGGGACCGGGGGCTCTTGTTCCCAGTAGTGTCTAGCTAGAGGCGCCTCCCTGGGAATAGTTCCTAGACAGCGGATAGACTTTCGCCTGTCATTGGACATGGAGGTCTGGAGAAGTTTAGTGACTTGCGGAGGGCTGCACAGATAAACATATCATGATTGTTCTTTGTTAACTTGTTTAGTTGGTTGGTTTTGCGAGACAGTGTCTCTGTGTAGTCCTGGCTGTCCTGAAACTTGCTCTGCAAAACAGACTGGTGAGAACTCAGAGAACCAGCTGTCTCCTGAGTGCTGGGAACAAAGGCATGAGCACTACGCCCCACCTGTTTAACTACTTTATTTACATTTGGGTGCCCACCTGGACCGAATGGTGCCCCGCTCCGATCTTAAGAGCATCAAAGGCTGGAGGCACTTCACGCTTCTGTATTCGGGTCCAGGCCACGAGGTTCTTAGTCACATTCTTTTTGAAGAGTTGCAGGTAGAGTGCTGACATAGTGCTTGTTCAGACACCTTGTTTTGATAACTAGATTGGTTTTGTTTTGTTTTGCTTTGCTTGCTTTTCAGTCTAGGATGGAATTGTGTGAGTCAGGAAATCAACTTTACATCTCTAAGCTCCTTTTTATTTTTCGAGACAGGGTCTACATAGCCCTGGCTGTCCTGGAACCCACTGGATGTGCTGGCTTCGAACTTAAGAGATCCCCCTGCCTTTGCCTCCTGAGTGTTGGAATTAAAGGCACATGCCACCATGATGGGCTCCAAGCTCCTTTTGATAGGGAAATAACAGATTTTCTGACCCCACAGGAACAGCTTCTTAAAATAATTGGTGCAACGGTCTGTGACTACAAAGGCATTTCTTCTTGTCTGTGTTGTAGGGAATTCCTGCAGAGAGAAACCTGGTGCCACATGCTGCCAGCACTTAACCTGGAGCGGCTGAAACACTGAGATGTTCAGAGGGGTTTCTCTGACAGACCCAAACAGCCTGCATCTTGGCCTACCACCGTGTCTTCCTCAGTATAGGCTGATATGCCCAGGGTAGTCCTGAATGGTGTGACAGTGGATTTCCCTTTCCAGCCCTACCCATGCCAGCAGGAATATATGACCAAGGTGCTAGAATGTCTCCAGAAGGTAAAGCTACAAAGCCCAAGACATTAACCTAGGGAGGGGACAATGAGGGACACCAAACCCCTACGCCCTACCCTTATCCATTCCAGACAGGGTCTGTCTGCATTCTTTGGTTGGAGACTATAACAAGTGAACGAAGGAGATCATTCTAGAGAGTGATAGCTTTGAGAATGTGTTGCTGTCCTTCCTGTGTAGATGGTGTTTGTGTTAAGTATATTGGATAAGGAATAGGTATCATTTGGGCCCTGGAATTCCATTTCCATTCAGAGGAGCAGGAATATCCAGCTTTCACTGTTTTGGGAAAATGTTTTGGAATGTTTTAAAACGAAACTTTGATTTATTTTATTTTTGAGACAGGATTTAACTTTTAGCCTAGCTGTCTAGATAAGCCAGGCTAGCTTCCAGCTCACAGAGATCTGTCTCTGCCTTCAGAATGCTAGGGTTAAAGGCATGTATCACTGTGGCTGACTTTGTGTTTGAGCCTTGAAAAAAGTCTTTAAATCTTAGGGGGTGTGGAGCACTTAGCTTTCTACTGAGTTTCTTGAGGTGCCCTCTTGTGTTTGAATCACCTTTTTCTCAAATGTCTTGTCCAGGCTTCCATCTGATACCTGGGAAAGAGGACAGTAAATTGTTTAAATATGGTGCATGCCTGTATCCGGAATTGTAGAATAATTTTTTGTCTTGAGACTTGGCCCCTAATTAGTCATCTGATTATTTATATTAAGCTGAAATATTCTGTCAGATTTGGAGTAATGTTGTGAAATTATTTTGCCAATGAGGGCAGTCTTTGTTTTCTGAGATGGTCTCTTTACTTAGCCCTGGCTGTTCCACAACTTACTATGTAGATCAGCCTGGCCTTAAACTCACAGATATCTGCTTGCCTCTGCATACCACTATACTTGGCTAGTGAGGACAGCTTAACTTATGGCTTTTAGGGGAAAAGTGGAAAATGTCATGAACTAATTTTGTGGGCTGTGCATCTCGAAGCCATCTGACTTCTCTTCTGTTTCTCCACACCCCTTGCCTTTTCCTTGTTGCTGACTCCATTTTAGAAAGTGAATGGCATCCTCGAGAGCCCCACTGGCACTGGGAAGACGCTATGCCTCCTCTGCACTACATTGGCCTGGCGGGAACATCTCCGAGATGCCGTTTCTTCCCTAAAGATTGCTGAGAGAGTTCAAGGGGAACTCTTTGCCAGTCGGACCTTGTCATCCTGGAGGAGTGCTGCTGATGCCAATGGAGACTCAATAGGTGACTCTTCTCTCCCCACTCTCACCCCCATCTCTTCTGGCCTCATGTGGAGATGGGAGGGAAGGGATAGAACCTGTGACAGGGCCAGTTCATCCAGGCTTTCCCTGTTCCTGGAGCAGAATTTAAGTAAGGAGAATTTTGTATCAATAGTTCTCACCATTTTTTTCCCTAGAATGAGGGTGCCACAGAAACCCACAATATCTAGAGTCAGGTTTGTAGATGTCTACAGGGCTGAGTTATCTCAGTGCTACACGTATGAATAGGCATGAGGATATGCCTCACCGCTACTCCCTTTCCTTATACTTGTGCAGATTGCTACACAGATATCCCAAAGATCATCTATGCTTCTAGAACTCACTCACAGCTAACTCAGGTCATCGGTGAGCTTCGGAATACTTCCTACCGGTATGTCACACTTCAAAGATTATCTGGGTAATGGTCTTGGTTTGGAGCTGTACCAGAGCCTGCCGAATGTATGTGTGTAGTATGTGGGAGGTGAGGACTGGTTGGTTTTGATATCCGTTACTGTGAGAAAGCAGCTTTGAACTTTGAACTTATGGCCGTCCTCGAACCCTGGGTTTCTTGCTTAGCTATCATGCTGCCTGTGGTCGGGGTCAGCTCTGGCTCCTCAAGGCAGCTACTTTGCTCGTGATGGAAGAAGAGTCCACCTTTAGCGAGAATCCAGCGGAGTCTTGATGTCTCACTAGGGCTCCCATGTGGAAGAACTTGGACAGTAGGTTGCCTTGTCCATGTTTTCTTGTCATATCTGCCACATTCTAGCCTTTTCATTTCCTCCGTTCCCTAAGTTTTCTGTGTGCTCCTGTTTGTTTCCAGATGGCTCGTGCTGCTAGGCCACGCTGTAGTCTGCATGTTCTGAGGCGGCTCCTCCTTGACATCTTCCGTCCTTTCTTTTGTCAGGCCCAAGGTGTGTGTGCTGGGCTCCCGGGAGCAGCTGTGTATTCATCCCGAAGTGAAGAAGCAAGAGAGTAACCACATGCAGGTGGGCTTTTGGACACCTGACCTCCTGGGTTCTGGTTGGATGGTACCTGGTTGTTGGGGCCTTAGGGCTGGGGGTGGCCCATTTCCCAGCCACTCGAGGTGAGCACTCTCTGCATTTCCTCTTACAGATCAGTTTGTGCCGTAAGAAGGTGGCAAGTCGCTCCTGTCATTTCTACAACAATGTGGAAGGTGAGACCAACTTCGTCAAGCCATCCCTGATGGCTGCTGCACAGTTCGGGTGAAGCCTGTGTCGTCTTCTAGATCAGTAGCACCACAACCTACCTGCTTTACCCCGTGGGACAGAGCATGGCTATGTATTTGGGTGGTGTCTTTTGATCCTGAGGGGTTTCCTCGCTGTTAATAGATGGAGAAGAGCTCGTGCATTCCAAAAGCAGTCAGGAATGGCTCTCAACATTGGGCAGGCTGCCTGTTCAAACAGGGTTCACGTTGAGAACCTACTTTCCCATTGGCCCTGGTCTATTCCTGACAGAGTGGCCTTGGACAAGTTTCCCTAAGAACTTGAATGCGGGTGTCATTACTTGCAGCTGGGAGTTGAACACACCTGTCTTCCTCTGAGTTTACTGCATCCCTCTTTTTCATTTGCTGCCTTATGACAAGAACAGCTTCCAGTGTTGTGTCCCTCAGTGTTTTCTGTAACCTCAGGGTCATACATGTGTCTAACTGGCTGAATGGCCGGGGGCGTCATCCTCTTTCAGATTAGAGTTCCTCTGTTTTCTACCCTAGGGTTGAGACTGAGATTTCTATGTAGTGTAGGAGAGTTCAGGCAATGTAGCCCTGGATCTCTTGTAAGGCTTTGATGGTCTGAGGGTCGACATCATTGCCTGTTGCCCAGGGCCCTAGCAGTGACGCTTTTGCATCTGTTGCTGGTCAGGCCAGAAGCCTAAGCTCAGGGGAGAGAGTCTCTCAGCACCCAGCATCTTTGTTCCCAGCCTGCTAGAAGGATATGATGTGACATGGCTCTGTGGTGGGCACATCAGCTCTGTTTCTTCTTGCTTTATTGTCTGGTCTGGTGATACTGACAACTCTTAGCTGTCTCTGTGTGTGATCGTCCAGGCCTTAGATGTAGATTTGTACCTGCACCAGCCCTCAGGTCTCTCTAATATGGATATTGTGAATGTGGGCCTGGTGACCAGTTTGAAAACTCCACGATTAGAGTTGTCATTCCCTGTCCTTGTTAGCTTCCTAGTGTGGGACTTCGTTTCACTTAAATAAGCCGCACTTGGCGGCAAAACACAGGGATACTAGGCTGTGTTTCTTCCTTGCCACTTGGGTGCCATCTGCTCACAAGCCACTTGGGAGGCGAGATGCAGCCTGAGATAGGGATCCCAGCCTGTGTTTCTCTGGACAGATGCTGTGGCATCAAAATACCGGGCTGGGGGTGCAATAATCCCAGGAAGGGGGGATTTGGCTTAGCTCCAAGTGAGTGCCATGGGTATGGAGAGACTTCTCAGGGAGACGTAGGTGAGACAGAAGCTCAGGAAAGGATACAATACAAGTTGAACTGGGTAGGCTCTGCGTTCATGCCCTGCTGTGGCTTTCGAGGTACCAGCTCTCCTTTTGGTGCCAACCTGGGTCCATTGGTTGGTAGACAGCTAGGACGACTGGTATGACTCTTTATGCTGTGAACCATGATGAAAGCTGTGAGTCTGGGCTGCTTGGCTCAACTCCACCTCCAGAGGCTGGGTGTTATGGCCTCTCTTGTCCTGCTTTTAGATGTCCAGGGGTCGACAGGCTGCTTAGGACCCTAGGGGATATTGGCACTTTACACTAGTACCTGTCTCTCACGTGCAGAGCAGAGCTCCCTTGAGATCACTTCAGGTTGTGGTCTCTCCTGGGGACCTGGTCCACTTGGTAAGGAATCTCTCTGGTAAGTCCAGAGGGAGTAGAATGCCATGTTAGCTGCCTCATAGCTCTTCTGTTTGGGGTGTCTCTTGGGGTCTTTGGATACTCAAATGGACCCTAAGTATCTGTGTGTACTTCTATCTTACCTGCAGAGAAAAGCCTGGAGCAAGAGCTGGCTACCCCCATCTTGGATATTGAGGACCTTGTGAAGAACGGAAGCAAACACAAGTGAGACCTTCTCCCAGTGAGGCCATGGCTATTTTGTCCTTCCTTGATAGACTCTCATCCTATGAGAAGCACAATACATTTACTTTTCTCTTTATGAAACTAACAGTGTGAAAAACTGAAACAGTTTTGAGGAATATAAGGTGAAAACTATGAAATCAGCTCTGTCCTGTTCTTTACTTCACCTCAGGATGACCATTGTGAGGTGTCTGCATGGAGAGGCTCGGTTTTGTTTGTGCTCATCCTCCAAGTGCTCTCTGGGTTTGTGTACCATGGACGACTGACTTTCCTTATGTGTATGTGAAGCTTAGCTCCCTTCTGAGGATAGTAAATCTATAGGTTTTTATTTGTTTTCTTTATTCGGGACAGAGTCTCATATAGCCCGGCTGACTTCAAGGTTTGCTGTGTAACTGAAAATGACCATGAAATGTTATCCTCTTTGCCTCCACCTCCCACGTACATCTATGACTTACAGTTCTGTAGACTGAAGTGGTTATGAGGAAAGCTTGAATGGCTAAGGCTGTATGTAGTTCTTGCCTGATTTGCGTGAGGCTGTGGTCCATTCCCAGTACTGCAGAAAAGAACGACAGATTGAGACTTGAGACTTGAGACTTTGTTATACCAAGGAGAAAACAAGCTACTTATCTACCTACCTATCTACCTACCTTTCTTCCCTCCCTCCCTACTCCCTCCTTCCCTCCCTTTCTCCTTTCTCCTTTCTCCTTTCTTTTTCCTTCCTTCCTTCCTTCCTTCCTTCCTTCCTTCCTTCCTTCCTTCCTTCCTTCCTTCTTTCTTTCTTTCTTTCTTTCTTTCTTTCTTTCTTTCTTTCTTTCTTTCTTTCTTTCTTTCTTGTATTTCTATGTTTTTTGTTTCTCATAACCTGTACCCAAGAATGGGACTGGCTTTGTTTGTTTCTTTTTCAAGACAGTGTTTCTCTGAGTAACCACCCTGGGGGGTTGGGGATTTAGCTCAGTGGTAGAGCGCTTGCCTAGTGAGCGCAAGGCACTGGGTTCAGTCCCCAGCTCTGAAAAAAAGAAAAAAAAAAAAAAAAAAGTAGACTCTGAGTAACCATCCTGGCTGTCCTGGAATTCAATCTGTAGACCAAGCTAACCTCTGCTTTCCAAGTGCTTAGGATTAAAACTGTGTGCCACTACCACCTAACAGGATTTTGTTTTTGTTTTTATGAAGGGTGTTTTGGAATTTTTTTTTTTTTAAAGGCAGGGAGGGTCTCATGTAACACAGGCTGGCTTTGAGCTCACTGTGGCCAAGATGACCATGAATCCTCCCACCCCTTTTAAAAAATCTTTGTGTATGTATGTATGGTATGTATGTGGGTGTACAGATGTACGCCATATGAGGCAGTCAGAGGACAACCTTGAGTGTTGGTTCTTGCTTTCTACCTTAAGATAGAATCTCTTTTCTCACTGAGAATGCTAGGCTAACTTGTCTGAGAACTTACAAGAATTCTGTCTCTGCTTCCCACCTCTCTGATATTACAGTGTCTGGCTTTATATGGATTTTGGGGACCTGGACTGTGTTCTTCATGCTTCTATGGAAAGCACTTTACTCACTGAGCTCTATCTGTATAGATGACCTTGAACTGGTCTTTTGCTCTCAGTGTTTGGATGCTGTGGTGGTAGCTGCACCAGCAGGTCTGGTTTATATGGTTGTGGGGATTGAGCCAAGGGCTTTGTACATGCTAGGCAAACGTTCAGCTGAGTGACATTCTCAGACTGTTATTACTTGGGTATATATGTATGGATGGTTGGTTGGTGTGGATGTCAGAAGACAGCTTTGTGGAGTTGGTTCTCTCCTTCCAACTTTATATGGATTCTAGGAGTCGAACTGAGAATATCCCTGAGATATTTCCCTGACCCCATAAAGTTTTGGAGTTGGGTTTTTGTTTGTTTGTTTTTTGAAACAGGGTCTTACTGTGTAGTCCTAGGTGACCCAGAACTCATTTTTTTTTTTTTTTTTCGGAGCTGGGGACCGAACCCAGGGCCTAGTGCTTGCTAGGCAAGCGCTCTACCACTGAGCTAAATCCCCAACCCCCAGAACTCATTTTTAAGATCAGGCTGGCCTGATCAGAGATCTACTTACTTCTCACTCCTACTTGCTGTGAATAAAGGTGTACACCACCAAGCACAGCACCCATCAGGTGTGAAGACAGACGATAACTTCACATAGTGAAAAACTCACATGGGCTGCCCTTTTATTCCATGTACCAAAATCTTTGAAGCTCTGTGTACAGAATGAGAGGTTCCTCCTTTACCAGAGGGCATAATGACTCATGTAATGGTTGTATCTTTTGGATACCCCTGTGAAGGGACTTACAGGTCTTCTGTCTTTTCCCCCAGAGTGTGCCCATACTACCTCTCTCGAAACCTGAAGCAGCAAGCTGATATCATCTTTATGCCATACAATTACTTGTTGGATGCTAAGGTGAGAAGCTGATGACTGACTACTGGTGTCCAGAGTTGTCCCTGGGCTTTGGAGGGCCACCTGAACCTTTGTTTATTAGGTCCTCAGAGAGAAAACGTGGGCAAGAGGCCTCTTTTCCATCATTGATTAGGCTGAAAACCTGTCCAGATGCAGTTGTGAGTAGTCCAGAGCTATGGGTTCTTTAATCTGAGCAACTAGGCAGGCTGAGCAGAATGAGAAGAACCTGGATTGTTAGCCTTACCCAGTGCTTGCTGTTGGTCCTGATGATCCAGCTCTGCTACTTCAAATCAGATCACAGGAAGTACCGAGGCGACCCAGGACTTGAGCATTTTTTGTCCTCCCTGATGTTTATCTGGCTGTCTTTTTGTTTCATTTAACATAGCTAGAGTCTTTTTTCTTAACATTTTTAAATTACATATTTAGTGTGTGTGTGCATGTGCATGAAGGCATGCACACTATGTTTGTAGAAATCAGGATAATTTGGAGGAGTTAACTTTCCCTGCTAACACATGAGTCCCAGAGACTGAGCTGAGGCTTTCAGACTTGATAGCAAGTGTCTACCCACTGATCCTTGCTGGGCCAATAGCTGGCTTTTTTATTTTAAACATAGGGTCAAATGTATCTCAGGTTGCCCTCTAGCCTGCCATGTAGCTGAAGATGACCTTCCTAAGGGCTACAATTGTAGGTATGTACCAGTAGATATGTTTTATGTAGTGTTGGGTATAAAACCCAAGGCTTCATGCGTGTTAGGCAAGCACTCTACCAACATTCTTGGCTTCTACAGCTGTCCACATGGACAAATTCAGTAACTTCTGGTGCCAGTAATAACCTGGTGGGCATCTTTTGCTTCTACTCCCTATGGTAAATATATATCAAGAACTTAAGAGTGTGGAGGTGTTACTTAGCCATCTCTTACAGAGCTTGATTTTAGTGTCTGGAGTTGGGGGAGTAGATAGCAGGAGATGCTGTTGAATGGCAGATGGAGGGCGGAGATAACTGGGGTGGACAGAAAGAAGGCCTCAGTGGATCTGGCGAAGACAAGACATGTACCTTTACCTGCTGAGCCATCTTGTTGGCCCCTAGTTGGCAGTTAGTCAGCACTAACCACTACTGTACTGTATTATTAAGTTATTGTGGCGTACACATCAGAGGAATTCCATGGAGAGTGAATTTTTGCAGTTTTTATGTTTTTCAAACCGTGGTGCTGGAATAGGTGGCTATAGACTTGGAAGAATGAGCCTTGGTCTTTCTCACTGCAAATCTGAATGCAAAGGCTGGAACTGAAAAGTTTTTGAATAGTGTCTCTGTGTATCCTAGTCTATCCTGAAGTCATTCCTCCTGTCTCTGCTTGCCTGCTGAGTGTGACACTGCCTGGCTTGAGGGTGAGGATTCTTTTTTTTTTTTTTTTTGGTTCTTTTTTTCGGAGCTGGGGACCGAACCCAGGGCCTTGCGCTTCCCAGGCAAGCGCTCTACCACTGAGCTAAATCCCCAACCCCGAGAGTGAGGATTCTTTTTTTTTTTTTTTTTTTTTTCCGGAGCTGGGGACCGAACCCAGGGCCTTGTGCTCGCTAGGCAAGCGCTCTACCACTGAGCTAAATCCCCAACCCCGAGGGTGAGGATTCTTATTTCATACTAATTCCCATATTGTTAATTATAAAGGAAAGTTAGTCTTAGCAGGATGGTGGTGGTGCACGCCTTTAATCCCAGTACTAGGGAGGCAGAGGCAGGCCTGGTCTACAAGAGGAGTTCCAAGACTGCCAGGGCTACACAGAGATACCCTGTCTTGAAAAACAAAACAAGTTATACTTACATCAAAATTTCAAGCTCAGACTCTTTTAAAAGAATTAGGAAAATTAAGGTTTTATTATTTTGTTTTGAGATAGGGTCTCACTGTGTAGCCCTGGCTGGCCTGAACTCAGAGAAATTTGTCTGCCTTTGTCTCCTGAAATAAAGGTGTGTGCTATCATACTCTGAGAGAAGGTTAGTATAAACTCTAAGTCAGTTTTTCCTTTCAACTGTATTAGGTTTTATTTTTTCTTTTTGGTTTTGGTTTTTCGAGACAAGGTTTCGAAACCACTTTGTAGACTAGGCTGGCCTCCAGCTGACAGAGATCCACCTGTCTCTGACTCCCCGGTGCTGGGTTTAAAGACATGCGCCGTCACAACTGGCTTTATCAACTAAGTTTAAAGGAAAATTGTAAAGTACTAATTTATTTGTGTATGAGTGTATGTATGTATGAGCCATTGTGCATATGAAGAGGTTAGAGGACAACTTACAATGCTGGTTCTCTCCTTCCATAATGTAGTTCTCAGAGATTGAACTCAAGGCTTGGGTGTTATATGCCTTACCTTCTAAGACATCTTGATGTTCCCACTGTTAGTCAGAAAAAAAAATTTTTGGCATTAATCCTAGTTGAGAATGGTGTGTATATTTATTTTTTCAAGATATATGTATGTATACACATACACACACAAATACTAGGGTCAAACTTTATTTTCTATTATTGAACGTGCTATGTGGAAAAGTAAGTGATTTAGTCATTCATGCCTTGCAAATTTCCTTGCTAATGTGCTTATTAAAGTTATAGTATGTCAGAGTTCCAGTGCTAATTTAAACTGTGCATATATTTGCTCTTTGTTTTATCAAAAAAATAGAATATGCAGCTATAAATATTTCAAAGTCAATAAAAACTTCAAAAAAAGTTTTTAAAAAATTGAAACAGGCAAGTTGTCGAAAAATGAGGAAATGCTGTAGCTTTTCAAAGGACCTGGACCTACAAAGAGACTTTCAGAATTAAACAGTCCAGCTCACTACTAAGAAACCTGAAGCCTTCTGAAGTTACAGAATCGCCACTTCTGTCTGTGGGAAGGTATTTAACAGCTTTAGTCAAAAGGTCAATTTAGACCCAAAAAATTGGTTAATTATACTGCATTCTGATGGAAATGGCTGAAATTAAAGAGACTTAAGGAATTCTTAGAGAATTAAAGGTCTCTGAACTTAGCCCATTGGTAGAGCACTTGTCTAGCATATGTGAGCCCCTGTAGTCAGTCCCCAGCACCTCATACATACACAAAGAGAAGCAGGCTGGCAAGATGGTTCAGCTGGTGAAGGTGCTTATCACCAAGCAAGCCTGATGATCTGAGTTCAGTCCCTGAGGCTACACGATGGAAGGTGAGAACTCTTGCGTTGTCCTATGGCCTGTACCTGTGAACCTTAGCACACAAGCACTCTCCACCCACCACAAAGTAAATCAGCAGCAGCAGCAGCAGCAGCAAACAAAGGTAGAAGGAAATTAAGGTGTGAGGTGTGGGGCAAATGTAAGCCCCAGCTGCGGCTGGTGGATGTGTAGATCTTGCAGTAGCCCTGTCAACATAGTGTGCTAGTGGCTACCTTCTAGGGAAATAAAGTCCTTAGTCCAGTGTACGTTGATGTCATTATGCAGGTGAAGGCAGGTACCAGATAGAACAAAGCCTGCCATTGAACGAGAAGGAAGGATGGGCAGGAGAAAAGTTTTAGAGAGGAGAGGAGACCGGAGCAAGAGGGGAAGAGCAGCCTAGAAAAGATGGAGGCGGATGTCACGATTTCTCTCTGCACACTTACAGGTTGTTATGACTATTCTTTTTTTTTTTTAAAGATTTATTTATTTATTATATATAAGTACACTGTAGCTGTCTTCAGACTCACCAGAAGAGGGCATCAGATCCATTACAGATGGTTGTGAGCCACCATGTGGTTGCTGGGAATTGAACTCATGACCTCTGGAAGAACAGTCGGGTGCTCTTAACAGCTGAGCCATCTCTCCAGCCCTGTTATGACTATTCTTAAGGGATGGATGTGTACAGGATTTTGTATGCCTAGATGAACAAATTATATCTTACCCAGGTGGTCAGTTGATATTCTTATCAATTGGTTGTAAGTTAATTGTGTGGATGTATTGTATATTGAACATTTAACATATAAATCTGGTTGTTGAGTTCCAGTTTGTTGAGTCATGACTTAACTGGGTTGTTGGGAGTGTGAGCAGAGTCTGTGACAGGAAGCATTGCTAGGCTCTACAATGCTTGGGGCTAGCATGGCGTGTATCAGGCGTGGTAACAACCCACCAAGGGGACAGTGTGTGAAAGTGGCTGACAGAGAAACAGCAGGAGCATGCGGATCCACATGGATCCATGCGGATCCTTGCAGAGTGGTAACTTGCAGGAACCGGTCGTGTGCTTTTTTAAAAATACCGTTACAATAGGCATGCAGTCACTGGAGTTTACTGACAAGTGGGAAGCTGGTCCTGGTATATATACCCTATAGTAGAAACTGCCAGCAAGGAGACCTGAATAAGTCTCAGACACACTACCTAAGGCTCATTCTTTATGAGGGAGTAAAATAGAGTTTATATAATACCCACATCTGTCAAAAGCTAGATGTGGTGCTGGAGAGATTGCTCAGTGGTTAAGAGCATTCACTGGCTGCTCTTCTGGAGAACCTGGATTTGATTTCCCTATACCTACATGGTATTTCACAGAGCTCTAACTATAGTTTGAGGAAAATCTGATGCCCTCCTCTGGCCTTTGTGGGTACTGCATGACTATAGTCCACAGATTATGCCCAAAGGCAAAACACCCTTATACGTAAAATAAAAATCTTAAAAAAAAAAAAAAAAGGCCGTGTGGTGCTAGGCATGGTAATGTATTCCTGTAACCTCAGCACTCAGGAAACTGAAGCAGAAAGATCACAAGAGCAAGGCCACCTCAAGCTTAGTGAAAGTGGCTGACAGAGAAACAGCAAGAGCATGCGGATCCACATGGATCCTTGCAGAGTGGTAACTTGCAGGAACCACTTAAGGCCCTGCAGAGCACTTAAGGCCCCGGGTTTGGTACCTAGTGTTGTAAAATAAGACAAAAGAAAATAGAGCGGTACCCGTAAACTTGTCGGTTCAGTCGTTCAGTCTCTTCTACCTTGTGGTTTCAGGGATTGAACTCAAGTCATCAAACTTAGGGGCCTTTTCCTACCTAGCCATTTAACTGGCTTACTTGGTCATTTTGTTGACTGTAACAATATACTCGTTTGTGTGAGCAATTCCTTGGGACAGATTGCCACAAGCATCCAGCTGTGGTCAGGCTTGGACAGGTAACTGTAAGTCTGCTTTTCACAGTCAGCTTGGAGAAGGAGACAGTTCTCATAGTGGAGTATGAGGACCTTTGCTCTTTCTTCCATATTGTGTGGTACCTGTTTATGATACTTGGTGGTCTCCACCTGCCTCAGGTTCCCTTTTTTCCTGTATATGCAGGCCTGCACTCATAGCTGGCCCGGCATGACTTCAGCTCATGGTAATTTCCCTTCTTTGTAGAGTCGTAAGGCACACAACATTGACCTGAAGGGAACGGTTGTAATCTTTGATGAAGCTCACAATGTGGTGAGTCCCCTTGGCCTCTATGCTCAGTGCTTCCTGTCTCTCCCAGCTTTCTCGATGTTTCTGGAAAAGCTCTACTCTGGATCCAGAGGCGTGGTTCTTGGTGCTGCTGCTCTCCTGGTAGTCTTGTCAGTTCCTTCACCTGGGCTAGTTAGGCTTGGCTAGTCAGGTCTGGCTAGTTAGGCTTCAGATGTGCCCTTAGGTACACATCCACACAAGAGCCTCTCACTGGGCCTGTGCCATTCTAGACATTGTAGGGATAGGCTGGCTCTGCTCTCTCTTGTACCATGCTCTAGTTTTTCTGGTATTTCTTTCTCTTCAGGCTACTTAGCTTGAATTTAGGAAACTTCTGTGAAGACAGCAGCTTATCTTTTGTAGCAATAGCATCACGGGTAATTCTTAGAGACTCCCTGACTCCCTTTGTCCTTTTTCACCAGCACACCATCACAGTAAGCCACCAGCACTAGCTTACCCCTGAATCTGTTGCTCCTGCTTACTCAGGGATATGTAGAATGATGTCAGAGGATGAGTAGCCTCATCCTTAGCTGCTGTGGAGCCTGGGATGAAACTGATAGAGAGCCAGGTCTCCCCACAGCAGGACCTTATTTCCTACTTGACTCCAGGCAGCTGTTGCTATGGGGATTATCGAGCTGATTGGTGGTATCATCTGTCTTTTGAAGCCAAAATTACTGCTTTTGCTGATAAATTTTCTAATAGCAAAATTTTGGCAACTTAAAGTGAAATAATCTTCTAGAATATTGGCTTGGGCAGTGAATCTCCTTGGACCAACTTTGACTTTACTTTGTAGACCAGGAACTGGGGCTCTGGGGACTACTTCCAGTCCTTCCTACATCTCACTTTTGCTTCCTAGAGTCCCCATTCCACCCCACTCTGCTGAAACACAGGTCTTCTTTGGCCCTCAGGAAAAGATATGTGAGGAGTCAGCCTCCTTTGACTTGACTCCCCGAGATGTGGCTTCAGGACTGGAGGTTATCAACCAGGTTTTGGAGGAGCAAGCCCGGGTGGCTCAGCATGGTGAACTCCAACAGGAGTTCATTATAGACACGTCCAGCTCAGGTAAGTGAGTTTATGGCTAAGAACTTAAAAAGTAGGCGTGGACCTCTGGAAGTATATTCTGCATAAGAGCAGTATCTGGTCTTTCTAGTAGTTTTTGTTTAGATAGCACTCTGAGGCATGAGAAACTTGGTTCAGTGCTCCTGTTGTATGACTTTCTGAATGTTCATCCCAGATAGGGCACCATTAATTAACCAAATAAATATTTCTGTTTAACTAAGACAGTCAAGACTACATAGGCCCTGTCTGAAAGAGAAGACAACAGGCTATATGAGTAAGGGCATCCAAGGGGCAAAATCCTCCTCTTGTTGCTGCCTGTATATCCTTGGGGAGGAGGCTCGTGAGTCTTGTACATTTCATCTTTCTGAGTCTTTTAAATTCTGTTTACTTCCCAAGTCTTTATGAATTTCCCTCTTCTCTCAGGTGGAATGTTGTAGTTGTAGGGAGTGTGTCTAACAGCTCTGTAGTCCAGGGAGGACTGGCTCATCTGGTGCGTTCATTGCTTTTCAGTCGGCCCCACCGCCCCCTTAGCTAATGGGTTTCATTTGTTTGTTCTTTTTTGAGACAGTGTAGTCCTGGAACTTGATATATAGATCAGGCTGGCTTCAGAGATCTGCCTGCCTCTGCCTCTGAGTACTGGGACAAAAGGGAAGGACCGCCACATCCATCCCTGCATTTAATTCTAAAGCAAAGCACAGGTCCAGGAAATCCACCTACAAAAGATCAGCTATGGCTACTTGTGCTTGTAACCACAGTGTTGTCCTAAAAATATAAAAAATAAAAGTCTTTTTATCCCCCAAAAGATCCATTACCACAATGCCCCATGATATTTGGTAGATATCTTAAGTCTCAGTCAACAAAGCCTCTCACCTGCTCTGCTCCATCCCATATCATACTGCTGAAGGCCTCTCTCTGAGCCGTCAGCAATCTCTCTACCATCTAGTTCCCAAGGCAGGTTTCCATGCCAGGAACACACATCCCAGTTCCACAGTAGCCCTGTGTTTCTAGCCGCCACACACTTTCCTAAAGTCAATTTGCCACATGAAAGAACACAACACGGGCTGGAGAGATGGCTCAGCGGTTAAGAGCACTGACTGCTCTTCCAGAGGTCCTGAGTTCAATTCCCAGCAACCACATGGTGGCTCACAACCATCTGTAATGAGATCTGATGCCCTCTTCTGGTGTGTCTGAGGACAGCTACAGTGTACCTATATACATAAAATAAATAAATTAAAAAAAAAAAAAAAGAACACAACACAATAACCTTTGATCCAGTTGATAAGATATAATTGCCTACCTCAGCATACAAAGCCCTGTACACCTCCATCCCTTAACATTTATAACAACCTGTAAGGGTACAGCATGGAATCTTAACGTCAGCTTCTATGTTGTCTTCACCGCAGCTTCTCCCTCTGTCCTTCCTGTCTCTTCCCCCTTTCCGTTCCCCTGTCTCCTCTTCCTTCAAACTTTTCTCCCGCCCATCCTACCTTCTCGTCCAGTGACAGGACTCCTTCTATCCTGTACCTGTCCTCACCTGTATTTTACAAATTAAATGGGGAGAAGGTTCTGGTAAAGTCACCTGAGTCCTGAGTATGTGACTAGGCAACCATCCCTGGGGCAGTGGAATTACCATCAAAATACAGATAACTCCAGGGCAAACCACAATACCACAGTGTTACAGATACAGAGACAATTGCATCCGAATAGCTCACTGGCCATCCAAAAGTGAGTTTCAGGTTCAGTGAGAGACTTTGTTTTAAGAGAATTATGCTAATAAGCAATGAAGGAAGACATCTGATTGGCCTCTGTGTGTGCAGGTGCTAATATACATGTCATGCACACAGGCATATATGCATACAGCACACACATACGCAAAAGAAAACACATTGTTTATGAGGTACATGATGAACTAAACACTCAGGGAATTGCCACCAGTCAAAGAGGATTTCTCATCTGTTTCTCTAAGGGTGGTTTCTTGATGCCTCGTGGTTACTTCCTCCTTCCTTTTTTATAGTAACATTGCAGCTACTTGGTGCCTAGATTCACTAATTATCAGTGACTGTGAGATGGTGCTGTCTCATTCATCCCTTGATTTATGTATTTTATGTGTATGAGTGTCTGTTTTTATATACACCGAAAGACACAGTTGGATCCCATTATAGGTGATTGTGAGCCACCATGTGGTTGCTGAGAATTGAACTCAGGAACTTTGGAAGATCAGTCAGTGCTCTAAATTGTTGTGCCATCTCCAGCTCTCATCCCTTTGATTGTGTAGCATAAACAATGTAAAGATCCTTCAGCTCTGTGGTGACACTTCATATTGGAAAAGCAGGATAGCAGGATCACGCTTAACATACATCCCCATTTCAAATCTGGAAGTTTGAGTTGATTCTCGGTTGGTGATTCATTGTCATCTGCATGTCTGAATGCTGGTTCGTTACTTTTCTCCATGTCATAACAAATACCTAACCAAAGGAGCTAAGGAAGGAAGGGTCATCCTGGTTCACATCCTCAGCGTATAAACCATCATAGCTGGGACTTGTGATGGTAAGGGCTTGAGCAGTTAGTGTGTCTGTAATCAGGAAACAGGTAAAGGGAGAAGGAAAGAGAAAGAAATGGAAGGAGATGAGAGGAAAGAGATAAATACTACCCTGGCTGTCCTCTAATTCTATACATCCTGTCCTGAAACTCACAGAAATCCACCTGTCTCTGCCTTCAAGGTGTGGACCACCACAGAGCTTTCTTTCTTCCTTTCTTTCTTTCTTTCTTTCTTTCTTTCTTTCTTTCTTTCTTTCCTTCTATCTATCTATCTATCTATCTATCTATCTATCTATCTATCTATCTAATTGTATTTTTCTTGGATATTTTATGTATTTACATTTCAAATGTTATCCCCTTCTCTCCTCCCCCTCCACGTGCCTCCACAGAGCTTTTTTCTTTTTTTCTTTCTTTTTCTTTCCTTTTCTTTTTTATTCAATTCAGAGGTTTAGCCCATGAAATGGCTCTGCTTACCCTTTCAATTAACCCAACCTCGAAAACCTTTCACAGACCTGACCAGAGATTTTGTCTCCTAACTTATTCTAGAGATTATATTTCTAATACTAACCAATATTAATCATTGTCTATGCATTTAACTCTCTGTGGTTGGAAAAAACATCATTAGTCTTATTACCGAGACTTAATGTACCTCCAAAGTCATCTGGAGGGTAATTTTTGTGTACTGCTGACCTGGCCTAGCCATTGCTGACAATAGTTTTACTCTTGGGTTTGTAACACTCTGCTTCCTACCCAGCCTCCAGCAAGCATTGGTTTCTCTTCAGAGGAGAAATGTTTTACTCTCTGTCCTCACGCGGTTCTGTCTGAGCACATGTGGGCACATTGTGATGGTCATTAATTATTTTGAGGTCTTTTGGGAGCAGTGCAACCTCTGTGTGGGAACGAAGTCATGCATGTATCTGAATGTGAATGTGGTCTCATACTGTTGTATACAGTTCAAATGTGGACTCTACCTAATCTCCCTCCTACCTACCCTTCTTCCACACTGGAAACCTTGGTTCTTGAGGCTACAGGCAGTACTTAGAAGATGTGGAGTTATGTATATACTTTCTCACCAGGTCTCAACATGGAGCTGGAAGACATCGCAAAGTTGAAGAGTGAGTGTGGCCTTTCCTTCCCCTGGGCTGGGTGACAGGCAGGCCCCTGATGTGTCCTTGGCCCACAGTGATCCTGCTGCACCTGGAGGAGGCTATTGATGCTGTTCAGCTGCCTGGGGATGACAGAGGAGTCACCAAACCTGGAAGGTGAGGGATAGGTGCTAACCTCATGATCCCAAGTGCTGTCTGTCGTTGGAGACAAATAGTGTCCTCGTGGGGTTTTGTCTGAGCGCTTCACCCGGAAGTGGGGTCTGTTTTCAATTTTCAAGGCTTAGTAGGAATTACCAACATTAAAAAAAAAAAAAAGACTTATTTTCCTTATATATATATTTTCCATATATATATGTGGGTGTTTGTGTGAATATGTGCCACATGTATGCCTGTGGAGTTTAGAAGAAGGTATTGGATGTCCTGGGTCTAGAGTTACAGCTACTCAGAATGGATCTGGAAACCAAACTCAGGTCTCCTTGGAAAGGAACAAGCACTCCTAACCACCGAGCCTTCTCTCCAAGCCGGTTGCCAGCTTCTTGTGTAGTCATGGAAAACATTGGGAGCAACAACACGCACAGTGTCTCCTCCAGCTATTTCCTCTTGATGACACAGCAAGTGCCAGTTATAACTGCACCTTTGGTGTCACTGAGGCCTGTTTAGAGTTCGCAACGGCCCAGCAGGTTCTGATTGCCCCATAATCTGGTTTTGTTGTCGTCGTCGTCGTTGTTTTCCTGAAGAACACTGTACGTAGCCTGGTTTGAAGGCCAGTGAGTGACTGGAGCTGGGGTCGAGGGGCAGCTCTTATGGGCAGTAGCCGTGCTAGGCCCTGGTCTGTGCTTGTGGAGGGTCTTGGGCTACCTACCTTCTCCTTGAACCATTTTGTTCCTGAGCTCTAACCTTTATGGGTATTCCTGGTTACTCCCAGAGAAGCCAGACATAACAGTCTGTCCTAGGGTCTGTTATGCTTTCTTGGCCTTCTTTACTTATACCTGAAGGTCTGCCAAAGCCATCCCCTTCCTATGGCTTCTGTTGCCCCCTTCCCATTTCTCTCCAAGGCTTTTAGACTTGTTTACCCAGAGTCATTACCTTCTAAGGCACAGGGCCTGCATTCAGGCCACCCCTATTGTGGTCCCTCGACTACGCACCTGCCTTTTCCTTCGTGAATCTCATGAGAGTAACCCACTGTCCTCTGCCTGCCAGGAGACCACTGAAGGGAGAAGCCTCTCACCTACAGTTTCGGCCTCCTTGAAGTACTCAGTAATTACTTCTGAGTGAAGGAAATTCAAAGGCTACTCCTTGTAGGTTCCCAGAAACCACAGCCGGTCTCCTCTCAGTCTCAAGCTCCTGTTCTCTTTGGCAGCTACATCTTCGAGCTGTTTGCTGAAGCACAAATAACATTTCAAACCAAAGGCTGCATTTTGGAGTCGCTGGACCAGATAATCCAGCACCTGACAGGACGTGAGTCTTGGGTTGCCCACATGGAGCATGGCAGGCTAGCGGTTTTGATGTAAATGAACATCATAGCAGAACTTACTGTTCGGTGTCCAGCAGTCAGCACTTGGCCCTCAGTGTCAGCAGGTTGCTATCATGTCTTCCTTGAGAACAAGATCTAGACAACACAGCTTCCGCACCAGCCTACCCTTCATGCCTGAGTGGTACTGAGGAGTGAGCCCAGGCTCTCACTCATGTTGCTCTGTCATCTGAGTCACATCCCCAGTCCTTGGCTTTCTGAAACTGGTTTTGCTGTAAATTCAGACTGGCTTTGATCTTGATCCTCTTGCCTCTGTTTCTTAGAGGCTAAAATTTCAGGGATGGCCACTGGATCCAGCTGGCTTTCTCTTTCTGATTGAGACACAGGGTCAGTAGTGACATTTGGCCGACCCTTATGTTCTTTTCAGCTTTGCTGTATGTGGTTTCTTACTATAGAATTTCCTAATTAGTCCCCTTTCAAGGAGGAATATCAGAGACCTCTCTGGATGTAATCAGATGTATACTTCTGACTTCTCCCCCTTGCTACTAGACCTGAGTTCTGCTTAGTTTAGAAAATCGAGTTTCCAAAGGGCAGTGTCGCATGCAATGGTGTCTGCTATGGACTGGGGATAGCAGCCACCCTACCCCATATCTTTTGACCAAATGACTAAATCATTGTTTTGGAAGCCTGTACTCTTTTGGGGAGATTCCTCTATCTGACTGTTCCTTAACTCCAGAAAGAACAGGTCAGCTGCCCTTCCTTAGCACATCCTGTCCCTGATATTGGTTATGGGAAGGCTGGTTGCTTCAGCAGATGTGAGACAGCTAAGTGAGGCCGTGATGGCTCCTGGTGATGTGGAATTAAGTATGTCTTCTGCTTGTGTGCTCTACAGGCACTGGTGTGTTCACCAACACGGCTGGGTTGCAGAAGCTCATGGACATTATCCAGGTGGGAGACTGCTTTTAACTATCGGGGTGTCTCTGTTTCTGGAAGTGACAGCAAAGGCTTCAGGGAATGGACAAAGGTCTTCATATCACATGTCTAAAACCCTAAGCATCTTACTTTCACCTGAATGCAATGTTGGCCTCAGTAGAGTTAACAGAGGTCAGATCTGGCTGTGTGCGGGGGGCGGGGGGGGGGGGTGTATTTAGTGACCAGATACATCCAGAGTGGTATTTTAAGACCAAGATCCTATGAAGAGTGAGGTCAGGAGCTATTTGGAATTCACTTGTCCCTTTGTGGCTGGGCAGAGCCTCCTTGTTGATAGCAGCTCCAGGTAGACTCAAAATAGGAGAAATCTAGAGACAAATGACCTGAGTATCTTCTCAAAGGAAAGGCAAATGGGTCTTATAAATGCCATGGTTTGTGAGTCTGAAGTGGAGCGAGAGAGGGAGGGAGGGAGGGAGGGAGGGAGGGAGGGAGGGAGGATGACTATGGAACCACTGTCAGAGACAAAAGTGGACAGCTTTCACTTCATCAGGTCTCTTCCTGCCTCTCACTGTGCTGTTTTAGGGCAATCCCTCTCCTTGTCTGACATGGAGTTGTCCTCCAATATAGAACACATATGTCTTGTCTTAGTGCAACTGTGTCCTCAGCTCTAGTGAGCTAACCAGGCAGTTAAGGGTAAGCCTGGTATTGGGGCTTCTGGGCAGCTTCAGCTTTGCTTAGCCTTTCTAAGGCTTCTTTGTTTCATTGGGTTTTTTTGTTTTTGCTTTTTAATCATTTTTTAAATATATTATTGAGTAATTTTGCTTGAATGCATGTGTGTTTACCACATGTGTACCTGGTGCCTGTGGGGGCCAGAAGACAGGGTCAGATCCTCTGGAACTGGAATTGTAAGCCACCATATGAGTGAGAATCAAATTTAAAAGAACAGTCAGTGCTTTTAACTGCTGGGCCATCCTTCCAGTATACCCCACCATGCTAAGTTTTAATAGCATATCTTAAGATTCCTGGCTGGGAGTCAGATATAGTACATACTTGCCTCTAAGATCAGCACTTGGGAAGCAGAGGTGGACAGACCTCCTGAGTTCAAGCCCAGCCTGGTCTGCATAGTGAGTTCTGGTTTAGCCAGTGCTACATGGTGAAAACCTCTTTTTAAAAAATATTCCTTAGTGGTAATTGTTGATCCTTGGAAAAATTGGAAGGCACAGCCAGTCCCTTCATGTATGGTGTTGTGTAAAGCCACCTGGTTGCTTCTACCCATGCTATACCTCCAGACCACTGGGGTTATAGCTAGTGAGCAGAAAGTACCTTGGTTTGATAGCCACTAAACAAATCTTTTTACTGGAGAGGCGGACTGAATGCTTGAGACCTCTGTGAGTCTGATTCTGATGTAGCTGGGCCACAATGAAGGCATGGGACCAAGTGTTCATGTGATAGGAGAGGTATGTGCTCAGGCCTGCTTCCTCTTGGCCAGCTTCGTGATAAGGGACATACTAGTCTCTCAGCCTTCCAATCCATGAATGGAGAGTTGACTGAAAACTGCAGGCGTTTGGTGGGATGAGAGGAGGGTTTGGCACACCATTGTCCTGGCAGACTGGGCTCCCTCTGATATGTACTTCTCCAGAGTCATATTAGGTAGGCATCCCTAAGCATCTTGTTTCCCAGGATTGTGGTCTGTCCATGACTATTAAGTCTGTAACTTCTTGTTGTCTGAGGCCCCTGTACCACCCACAGCTGGGTCATTTAGCCATTATGTCCTGGAGCATGCTTTGTCCCCAGTGCAAGAAGCCTTGGTTCTGCTGACCAGCAGGGCCCTTTATCATAAGCACCTTTCAAGAATTCACTCTACTCTTTCTACGTGGACACTGGGCTCATCCTCAACTATAGGCCCACGATGAGGTCCTGCTCTTCCCAGACCTGAGGGCTCATGTGAGCAGGACAACCTCTCTCCTCCTCTACTCTCTGTTTATAGAGAAGACATATTCCTTATCCACACTTTTGGAACCCAGACTTCCCTGCCCAGAAGTGTGCAGTTTCTTTGGCAGCTGCTCCAAGGCCCCTAGTACTCTCCCTGCCTTACTTTGGTATTGTGCGAGCTAGATCCTTGCTAGCATATTCCTCAGCAGCAGAGCAGGTGACAGGCAAGTTGCTTATCTTTTTTTTTTTTTTTTTTTTTTTTCCGGAGCTGGGGACCGAACCCAGGACCTTGCGCTTGCTAGGCAAGCGCTCTACCACTGAGCTAAATCCTCAACCCCGCAAGTTGCTTATCTTAACGCTGCTTCTTGCATAACTGTAGGTACCAAGAGTTTTTGTCAGGATGTAGGAATGTGCAGAAACACAACTCCCCAGTCAGATGTTGTCAGGTCAGAGAAGGGTCAGAGCAGGGTTTGTGACTCCTAGACTGGAATCCTCTCTTTTCCTCCCCCTTGCTCACCTCAGTCAGACATGTAGTGAACATTCCTCTTACATTCACACACTCTTGCGTGTGTACATACACTCATATTGTAGAGTCGAGTTTCCTCTTATCATGTCCCATCTTGCTGAGTTGGGGGAACTAGTCTTAGACAACTGGATTTCTTATTGATTCGTTTTCTGTCTGTCACAAACCTGTCTGATGTTTCAGGACCAGGTGATGAGTCAGCCTGAGATTTCTTTTATTCTTTAAATTTAATTTAAAAAAAATTTTTTTAAGATTTATTTATTTTATATATGTGAGAACACTGCAGTTGTTTTCAGACACACCAGAAGAGGGCATCAAATCCCATTACAGATGGTTGTGAGCCATCATGTGGTTGCTGGGAATTGAACTCAGGACCTCTGGAAGAGCAGTCAGTGCTCTTAATCACTGAGCCATCCCTCCAGCCAAGTCTAAAGTTTTGTGTTGTGTTTTCTTGGAGAAATACATGACTCCCATGAGACCAGGGAGCCCTGTTCTTCCCTCACATGGCCAGTTTAGATTGTTGTGTGTGAGGGTGGTTCTATACACCCATGCAAGGCCAAGGCCCATGGAAGAGTGATTTACACTACTTCCATTTCCTCTCACAGGTTGTGTCAGGTGGGGATGAGAACAGTGAAGGCAACTCAGGAGGTTCAGGGCAGCAGATGATGACCAGAAGTCTATGCAGACACAGAAATGTCCTGAGAGCACAAAGTGCTCTGTTCACTCAACCCAGGGAGGAAGCTGGTCCAGTGGACATTGGGTGGGACACAATGCCTGGAGGTTTTCACACAGGCTGTAAGGGACTTCTACTGACAGCAGACCCCTGGAATGAGAGTTTGGGGTTGTCAGTTTAGTTGGAGGTGAACAGGGAAGCACAGTTTTAAAGAGGTCTGCCTGGTAAGAAAGGCCAAAAGCAGTGACAAGCTACTTTTGCAAGAGAAATCCTCTCGAGGGAAGCCAGAATCACCTGTTCCAACCTGTCCCTCTGTATGTCTCTCATTTAATTCTGTTACCCTGTGGTTATGGTAGTTGTGGTGCTTCCTTGATATGGCTGTGTTTCTTACTGATTTGGAGGCCTTGTAAGTCCTGTGTGTTCATCCTGTATGATGGGCATATCTTCTACCTGCCTTTTCGGTCTTTTGGTAGGCTCAGTTCAAAGGTTTTTTTGCTGCTGGAGGCCAAGTTGCTTTGGCTTATGCTCCCTACCCCACATGGTTTCCTTTAGTTCTTGAAGCTCTGTAGAATGTTGTGGGTTTGTGTGGGGTTGAGCATCCACCCCCCCCTTACAAGGGACAAGGCGTCTGCTTTTACCTGGTTCTTTCATTCTCAGTCTCTGGCTGCTATTGTTACATTGCTTTAGTATTTATTCTTGTTTGTCATGGTTTTGGTTAAGTTCTGATACTAACTAGAATAAAAACTTCTTTTTGTTTTCATAAACTGTCTTGGTATTTCCTCTGTCAAGTGAAATTTTGGGGTTAACCTTCTCCTGGACTTTAGGAACTTTGCCACAGTCTTAACTTAAATGTTGACCTCTAGATTATCCTGGAGCACTGAGAGGCACTGAAAGAAGAGTAAAGTGAGTTAGTCATGTAAGGCGTGAAATTTTGGGGTTAACCTTTTCCTGGACTTTAGGAACTTTGCCACAGTCTTAACTTAAATGTTGACTCTCTAGATTATCCTGGAGCACTGAGAGGCACTGAAAGAAGAGTAAAGTGAGTTAGTCATGTAAGGCTGTCCTGGCTGCTGCATCCCTAAGTGTGCAGTGACTACTCCCAGTAGGGGAGGCCCAAGAGAGCTTTGGAGCCACTTGGAGAAAGAAACATCAGGGATAAGGTGCTGCCCTCAGCCTGAGTATGATGGTTGGCTAAATGAGTCTGGCAAGCATCTGTCTGAGTAGAGGGGTGAAGAATGACGTAGCCTTGGGCTCATGGATTCCATACTAAGAGGCTTTAGTTTTCATCTCATTATGAAGATGCTTGTGTTCTCAACCCAGGCTCCTTTTCCTTTTGCTATGCTGCTGTGCCTTTCAGATTGTGTTCAGCGTGGACCCTCTGGAAGGCAGCCCTGGTTCTCAGGTGGGGCTGGGTAGCTCACATTTCTATAAGGTGAGAGCAACTTTCAGGATGTGGGCAAGTCTAAAGGTCTCACAGACCTGTGGGGCAGGGTTCCTGTAGGGCCTGGGCAGGCACATGTGTATGTTTGTCCTTCCAGGTACACATACACCCTGAAACCAGCCACCGGAGAGCAGCTCAGCGGTCAGATGCCTGGAGTACCACTGCATCCAGGAAACAAGGTACAAATCTTCACTGCAAGGAATTCTACCCTGCCCAACCTTTGCACAATAGTAACATCATATCCGAAATCATGCATGCTCATGACAGGAAGCACTGTTATCTATCCAGAGTCACCTAGCAGTGCAGTGGCAGAACCAAGGCTCTGCAAGGTCTCCCCTCCCCGATGACCCTCCTCCTCTTCCTCCTCCTCATCTTCCTCCTCCTCCTCCTCTTCCTCCTTCTCCTCCTCCTCTTCTTCTTCTTCCTCCTCCTCTTCCTCTTCCTCCTTCTCCTCCTCTTCTTCTTCCTTCTCCTCTTCCTCCTCCTCCTCTTCTTCTTCTTCTACACAGTTGTTTTTTCAAGATAGGATTTCTCTGTGTGGCCTTGTCTGTCCTAGAATTTCTCTGTAGGCCAGCTGGTCTTGAATTCAGAGATTTACCTGTCTAAAGTGCTGAGATTAAAGGTGTGTACCACCACACCTGGTTCAATAAAGATTTTTAGTTTTATGGGTTTAATTTTTTGACTTTTGTCAAGGTTTTCCTTACTATGTAGCCCTTATTGGCCTGGAATTAGATTTGTAGACCCAGGTTAGTCTTAAACTCACAGAGATCTCTCTGCCTCTGCCTACTAAGTGCTAGGCTTGAAGGTGTGCAATATCCTGACTCAGGATGTGCTTCTTTAGGTTAAGTCAAGTTAGCTTTGACCTACATAACTCTCATGTATGGCTCTTGTCTTTCTTTTAGCCAGTGCATGGCAAGATCCTTCAGGCCCAGGCCCTAGGTCATGTCTGGAGAGCAGGTGGCCAACCCTGTTGCTTACAGTGAGTTTGGTCTGGATTTCTAACTCATAAACTCTCTAGGGTTCAACTGTTTCTTAGTACCTTAAGAGTAATGCCAATGCTGGGGTTGCTGTGCAGATGATAAGAGGCCTTTAAACATTCTCTATATTGGTATTATAGTATTGGGATCTTGACTGCAGTCTACCCCACCTACCCTACATGGAATTTAGCCTGGGCAACTGGCTTCACAGATGTGCCTTGCAGCAACCACTAACTCAGACGGTATTTGGGCTACATGTCAAGTGCACTCCTCAGCAAGGCTATCGCCCTGTTCAGCTCCCACATCTCTCACATTCTCCGGCAATGCCTTGTCTGTGAGTTTCTCCTCCTCATTCCGTCTTTATGGACTACTCTTTCCTGTTTTGTTTTCTTCTGAGACAGGGTCTCTTTTTGTAACTCTGGCTGTCCTGGAACTCACTATATAGACCAGGTTAACCTTGCACTTACAGAGATCTGCCTACTCCTTCCTCTCAAGTGTGTACCACTATGCTTTAAGGCTGTTTTGTGACTTACAGGTTGCAGCCTTAGCAGAAACAGTCCATGGGGCTTATGTGGATACTGTGGTTTAAGTCATTTGGGCCTATCAGGAAGAAAGGGTTAGAGGTGGGTGAGTTCAGCAGGAGCTGTGGTGTGGTTCTGCCCCCAGGGGCCTCCTTACTGTATAAAATATTCTCTTCCCAGCAAGAAACAACCTTTGTGATAGTGGTGCCTTTGGAGGTTGATAGGTGCTCAGGTAATTAGTGATTTCTTGGTAGTTTTCCCTGGAGGTGTTTACAAGAAATGAGTTTATTGAGGTCATTGATTGCTTTTGAGCCAACCTCAGGCAGGGCAGGCTCTGACCAGGAATGAAAATCATCTCTGATGGCACCTGGCTTTGCCTTCAGTGACTTTTAAGTTGTTCCAGTGTTTTAATTTCTGGAGCTTCCAAAGATTTTTAGGGATGAGCAGTGTGTGGTTCTAGTTAGTCAGGCATTGTTTGGAACTGTGCTTCCTTCAGAATCCGACTTGCCTGCTGCTAATGTGACCAGAATCTATTAATTTGATTCCCTTTTTTGCAGTTATGCCTGACATGTCACATTGCTCCCTATGTGCTTTTGGTAGAGTAACTAGGTCTGGTGCCACATGCCATGGTTTCTACAGAACTTTGTTGGGATCATGTGTCTTCTCTGTATTTGCCAGTATCCTTCACTGTCAACCTCTTTTTCATTCTCTAGATCCCTGAGAGGGGCCATATTATAGATTGGGCTCAGGCCTCAGCTCAAACCTGGTCTTTTGTCCTTGGCCTGTGTGTATGCAGGTGTCTTGCTCTTTCAATGCAGTAGATGAGGATAGTGGGCCCTAGTCCTCTCCTCATACCCAGTTCCCCTTGCAGGGAAGGTGCTGAGCTATTGGTGCTTCAGTCCCAGCCACAGCATGCGTGAACTGGTCCAGCAAGGAGTCCGTACCCTTATCCTCACCAGTGGTACACTGGCTCCGCTGTCTTCCTTTGCTCTGGAGATGCAAATGTATGTATGAGCCACCTCTGGCTGGAGATCACCACACTAGGAACATAGTAGATGGGGGTGGGTGGGGATGCTGGCCTGGACTCCAGGGCTTTCTGTGGACCAGTATCCTGAAAGTTCTCAAACCTTGGGTCTATCTATTATCTATTTCCTCTGGCCATTCCCAGTCCATTCCCAGTCTGTCTGGAGAATCCACACATCATTGACAAGAACCAGCTCTGGGTAGGGGTTATCCCCAGAGGACCTGATGGTGTTCAGCTAAGCTCTGCCTATGACAAAAGGTAAACGGCCCTGGTTTCTCAGCCTATCTGTAGTGTTGAGGGTTGCTGGGGTATAGGCCTCTCATAACTGCAGCCTGTCTGACTGTACAGGTTTTCTGAAGAGTGCTTATCTTCCCTGGGGAAGGCTCTGGGTAAGTACTACTCCACATGTAATTCTTTGTTCCTTCTTTAGGAAATCCTTGTTTTATAACTGGTCTGGTCCTAGACCCTCTACCCTAGTCCATGGGGTTAGGGGCCTAGAACTCCTCAGTTTGTACTCTTAAGAACTAACAGGGTCCAGCAGCCTTCTAAGCTTTGCCTGGACCACTTCCAGGCAACATTGCTCGTGTGGTGCCCCATGGGCTTCTGGTCTTCTTCCCTTCCTACCCTGTCATGGAGAAAAGCCTGGAGTTCTGGCAGGTGCGTTCCCCTACATATATTCCTGAGAGAGCGAGCAGCACCCCATATGACTGAAAGCCTGGGCAAGGTAGTTGGATAGAGCATGTAAACAGGGCTCTAGCCACAGCCCTTACTTGTCCATTCACATCCTGGCTTTTTCTCCCCCAGGCGCAAGGCATGTCCAAAAAGGTAGAGGCACTGAAGCCTCTATTCGTGGAACCCAGGAACAAAGGCAGCTTCTCAGAGGTCTGTGAGATAAACTAGGAGTCAGGTGGGGCCTACCTCTAGCACCCCCTCAAAGTCTTCAGCTGACCACTGTCCCTGCCCAGGACTCTGGTTGGCTCCAGGCTGCCTGTTCTGGACTTTGTGCTTGCTTCCAAGTTCTTGAGTGTTTCACCTGTTACAATGCCCCTAACATGGTTTGGCATGTAAATAATGGCAGTACATCTTTCTGTCCAGGTCCTTGGGACCCAGCAACTGCCCTGTCTGGGCGGGTCCCATGTTTTCTGGAAACACTAGACAGGCTCTGGGTATTGGATGTGCCTCTGCTAATAATAGTTATCATGAAAATGCTCTCAGATTCCTGGCGTCTCCATAGTTGAGACTATCCTTTGTCTCAAAAAGTAAGATTTAGTTCTCATTTGAGAAGAACAGGGAACTAAACCTGACTGACCATCCTTTTCATCTAGGTCATTGATGCCTACTACCAGCAAGTTGCCTCCCCTGGGTCTAATGGGGCCACCTTCTTAGCAGTGTGTCGAGGAAAGGTGAGGTCTCTGCAGGCCATCTTGCCTCTTCCCTCCTGTTTCTTTTTGTAGTCTGAAACAAGGCTCCTGCCTTGGGTCCCACATCCAGCAAACAAATTAGTTGGGAGCTATACTAGGGGCTATGTTGGGTGCTAATGGCCAAGGCCATAGTTGAGAGGTTCTGAGTATGGCAGACTTGACATGAGCCCAGTGTGGACCTGAGGATGGAACTTTCTTTCCTCCTGCAGTACCTGGGATAGGTGGCTTAAAGAGTTAGGGCATTGGTAGACCACAAGCCTGGGTAGAAACCAACAGGGAAGAGGAATCTCTATTTCCTTCTTCTAGGCCAGTGAAGGGCTGGACTTCTCAGACATGAATGGTCGTGGTGTGATTGTCACGGGCCTCCCATATCCCCCACGCATGGATCCCCGTGTTATCCTCAAGATGCAGTTCTTGGATGAGATGAAAGGCCGGAGTAGGGTTGGAGGCCAGGTGAGATACCACAGGGCTGGGTAATCAGGTAACTTTGGGGACCAAGGACCCTAATAACCAAAATTCTTCCCTTCCTAGTGCCTCTCTGGACAGGAATGGTACCAGCAACAAGCATCCAGGGCTGTGAACCAGGCTATTGGGAGGGTTATCCGACACCGCCATGACTATGGGGCCATCTTCTTATGTGACCACAGGTACAGGAAGACTGACCGTCCCCATTTCTTCACCCTTTCTAGACCGAGGATCCTCCAACCCTGTATGAAGCGGATAGCTACCTTTCTGGCCCTACCTGCTTCATTTTGAGGCTTGAGTGTAGTGACTGTAGGGCAGGGATGGCCCTTAGTTTTTATAGTAGAGGACTTAAACTGACAGCCACAAATTCACCCTCCAGGTTTGCCTATGCTGATGCCAGGGCCCATCTGCCCTCCTGGGTGCGCCCCTACCTCAAGGTGTATGACAACTTTGGCCGTGTCATCCGAGATGTGGCCCAGTTCTTCCGTGTTGCTCAGAAAGCTGTGAGCTCCAAATGCCCAGTTGATTTGCCTGTGTCCCCATAGAGGGGCTGGAATTCCTTCTCTGAGGAGCAATGGATGCAAGCCTCCTTACCCTATGATTCTACAGATGCCTTTGCCAGTTCCTCAGGCTGTGACCTCAAGTGTGAGTGAGGGAGAAGCTGCTGTCAAGGAGGCCACATTGTCCAGCCACTCCCTCTCCACCAGGAAAGCCATGAGCTTGGATGTGCATGTGCCCAGCCTGAGGCGGAGGCCCGTAGGTGTGTAGAGTTGGGTAAAACCACATATGACTGAGGCAGTATCCTTGCTTTCTGATAAGCTTTCCTGTCAACACACATTTTAGGATTACCGACTGCTGGAGACTCCGAGAGCAGCGTATGTGTGGAGTATGAGCAGCAGACATTTTCTGCCCAGAAGAGACCCATGGGGCTGCTAGCTGCCTTAGAGTACAACGAGCAGAAGGCTGGGGCATCTGAGGAGCAGGTGTGAAGTGGGGCAAGGGTGTCTGGTGGAAACATGGACCCTTCCTAGTACATACATAGGCAAGTGAGATTCAGCACCTCCACTGTACCATGCCTCATCCCCAGGCCCTGGCTCCTGTGGTGCCACCACCATGTCTCTCTGGTAGGACAGTGTGGCACAGTCTACTCAAAACCTAGCACTTCTAACCCCCTACTATGCCCAGAGCTGGCCTTTCTCCCACCCTGTGCTGTATAAATGGTGTCTTGAGTTCCTTCTCCTCAGAGGCCCTTTGCTCAATAGCCTTTAAGTTGCTAGGTCTGACTTGGAGAGCCTTCCCTCCATCCCTGCTCTGACAATCAGTTACCATAAATGTGTCCTTCATGTGACCCTCTCAATACCTGCAGACAAGGCCAAGGGGCATGACATAAAAGGGCCAGAATTTCAGCATTGCCACCAGAATTAGGGTATGACCTTTCCCTGCATCCCCTTTTCAAGTCTCTATTCAGGACACAGACAAGGATCCTGAGAACCCAAAAGGTACTTTGGAAACTGGGTTTGGGTTGGGACCATAGCTCTGTTTCCCTCAGGCACTCAGCTCCTCCACCCCATCTCTCCGATGTGAAAAGAGGCTGTCCGTTGAGCAAAGAGGAGGAAAGAAGAAAGTCAGGCTGGTCAACCATCCGGTATGTTAGTGTCTCCTGCAGCTAAGATAGCTGCTTATGGGCACATGTGAGAATCTTGCCTCTGGTGCCTATTGCCCCTAAGCAAGGGGGTAGCCTCCAGTTTGCCATTCTTTCTCTAAAAAGACAATCCCGCCTTCCCTTTTTTTTTTTTTTTTTTTTTTTTTAGTTTGAGACAGGGTTGTAAAAAGGCTGGCATTGAATTTACTATGTAACAAGAATGACTTTGAACTCTTGATCATCCTCTTGCCTCTACTTCCCAACTGCTGAGATTACATGCGTGTGCCACTGTACTCAGCCTGCTCAAGAGATCTTTTTCTTTTATGCTGGAATCTAGCCTAACCCTTAGGATTATTTGGTTTGGGGTCTATGGTTGTGATTCCCTCCACCATAATGAACAGTGGCCTGATGGTGGCTCTTTCTGAGTGGACACTGAATTATCTGTGTGAGGAGGTACCGTGTGTTCTTAGTCTCAGATGCAAAGTTTAGTTACATCCTAAGCCATTAACCCCTACCTGCTGGAAAGGTGGCTTTTGTTCTTGTCCAGCTTATAAGACAATTCAAACAGTGCCCAGGAGGGCTGTTGCATCTGGTAGTACACTAGATACGGAGGGCCTGAGCCTGTTGAAGGCTGGAAATGGTAGGGGTGGGAGCTGTCTTACATAGTTCTTTATAGATCTGAGATGCACACAAGTGGAGTGCAGCCTGTTGAGAAGTGCCCTTCTCTACAGGTACATCTGCTGTGGGGTCATATAGGTTCCCTATAGGTTTCCAACTGCTTTTGGTGTGATCTCAGACAGGCCTGAGCTTCACCACATACCAGAACTGGGTCTTGTTTCTCTAGCAGTGCTCTGCTTTTTGCCCTGGTAGATAGTTCACAGGCAATAGCCTGAATGGCCCCAAACTCTGTACTGCCTCCAAGGCAGGAGGAAAGGGCTGGCTCCAATAGGGCTCTTGGTCATATTTCTTCTAGGAGGAACCAGTGGCTGGCACACAGGCAGGCAGAGCCAAGATGTTCATGGTGGCCGTGAAGCAAGCACTGAGCCAAGCTAACTTTGACACCTTTACCCAGGCCCTGCAGCACTATAAGAGTTCTGATGACTTTGAAGCCCTAGTGGCCTCTCTCACCTGCCTCTTTGCTGAAGACCCCAAGAAACACACCCTACTTAAAGGTACCCTGGTTTTCAAAATTCTGCTATAGGGTTAACACCACTGCAGTGGGGGTGGGACTGGTTATAGGGCCCAGGGTTGACTGCTTTCCAGAGAAACGGCCTAGTAGTTAAGCCATGGTCCAGAGTAATAGTATATGGACTCTATAGACTCAGACAACTACTTCCCACAGGTTTCTACCAGTTTGTACGACCCCACCACAAGCAGCAGTTTGAGGACATCTGCTTCCAGCTAACAGGCCAACGATGTAGCTACCAGCCAGGAAACAGCCTTCCCTTTGGAGAGCAAGCACAGTCAACTGCCAGTAAGCAAGGTCCCAGGCTAGACACACAACCTCAGATTCAAAGGGCAGTTTATACTAGAATGGGTTTAGTAGGCATCCCTCGTCTCTTGCTTGGCTTCTTTAACCAATGTTCTCCCAGATTCTGTCTCCAAAGGGTAGCTCTGTTTGTTGGACCTGCCCCTAGGGAACTCATGCTAGTGTCTTGGCAGCTGTGTACCTGTCCTACTTCTGTCCTGACTGAACAGCTGAGCTGGCCCCTCCACAGAGCAGTACCTGTGCAGTGCTTTATGTAGGGCAGGTGTGTTAGAGGGAACTTATTCATCCACAGAGCAGTATTTGTTCCAGTGCTTTACGCATGCAGGTATGGCAGAGGGAAAACTTACCCTTTGGGCTTAGTACTTATGCCCCTAAGCAGCCCCTGACCTAAGACAGTCAGGTGGGTCTGTGATGTGTGCCTGATGTCAGGGTCCCCTTTCCTGTCTGAGGATTTTGAGGCCTAATCTTAGGAGCATGTTTCTTCAGGAAGGAGAGAGCTGGAATCTAAACTGACCTTGTCTGAAGGTGCAGATAGGCAGCTGGATCCTGGAGAGCACCTGAATCAGGGGTGGCCTCACCTGTCTACCCATCTAACCTCCAAAGGTACCTGGCTCCTAAAAATCCCAGGTGAACTTAAAAATCCTTGAAGAGACATGTTGGACTGCATGGTTCTTAAATCCATTTGTTCTGATGACAGATTCTTTGGGGATTCCTGAAAGGAAGTGGTAGGGGGATCTCCCCAAGCCATTTGACAACCCCCCCCACCCCAAATCCCCTACCCCTCCAGCTCTCAGAGCCCAAAGGGAGTAACATTTCTCCAAACCAGGAGACACCAGCAATTGTCCAAAAGTGGGATGTGTGGGAGAAAAACCTGGCCAGCCTGCTGTGAATGACTACCTATCTGACGTCCACAAAGCTCTGGGATCTGCAAGCTGCAACCAGCTTACGGCAGCTCTGAGGGCATACAAACAGGATGATGACCTGGACAAAGTGCTGGCTGTGGTGGCAGCATTGACCACTGCAAAACCTGAACACTTATCTTTGCTACAGAGTATGTAGTCCTTGGGTGTAGGGCATAGGTTCTGGGAAGGTGGTGAAGGCTGTATGTGACAGGTCCATGCAGAGGTTGAGCAAAAGTTCCCCCACAGGATTTGGCATGTTTATACGTCGGCATCATAAGCCTCGGTTTGTACAGACCTGTGCAGACCTAATGGGCCTACCTACCATAGGCAAGGG
The DNA here is from genome assembly GCF_021556685.1 of Rattus norvegicus. Taxonomy (NCBI): domain Eukaryota; kingdom Metazoa; phylum Chordata; class Mammalia; order Rodentia; family Muridae; genus Rattus; species Rattus norvegicus. Next base: position 169,285,920 of record NC_141536.1, read on the forward strand.
CTTGGAGCTCCCATGTCCCAGGGATGAGAGTACAACTGTGCCTTCTGAGCTTACTCATGAGGACATGAAACCAGGTGAGGACCCACTTGAAGATTCCATCTACACTTGCCCTGTTACCCTGAGCCCCTCACTGCACTGGGGGCTAACAGGAAGGAAGCACTTGAATTTCTAAGACTCATTGCTATCTTTAGGGCCCTCGACGTCCAAGAAACCTGAGAAGACCCAGAGTAAGATCTCATCCTTCCTTAGACAGAGGCCAGACCAGAGTGCGAGGTCTGATGATACCATAATGCAGCTTCCTCCCAGACTACCCCCTGAACACACGACGTCTCAGTGGAGTAAGCAACAGGGCCTGTAGTGACTGTTGATTATGGCAGTGCACTGGGGAGTGTATGCTCACTTAGACCTCCTGCAGATTTTGTATGCCCAGCCTGTGCAACTGAGGATACAGTGCTTTTCCAGTGCCCTTCCTGTGACTTCTGCCGCTGCCGGGCCTGCTGGCAACGTCAACTCCAGGTTGGGGTCCAATCCTTTGCACCCAGCAGGCATCTCCCAGGTGGTGGGGGCTGAGGGTTCAGTGCCAGGCTTCAGTGCCTAGCAGGTATCTCCACAGGCCTCTAGACTGTGTCCAGCTTGTGGTGCTGTTAACAGGAAGCAGAGCATTGCACAGGTCATCTGGCCGAAGCCCCAGTGAACACAGATGATGGCCTTTGCTGGCCCAGATGCGGCTAAATCCACTGTAGCTCTCATGCTCAGCTGTCCAATGGAATCTACTTGTGAAGTCTTAAAACTTCAAATATATTGGCATCGCACACATATTACTGAAGGTATAGACTGTTCAATAAAATTAACAGTTGTCAGGATGGTGTCTGAGTTGTGGTCTTAAACATCATTTTATGGCAGTGCCAGGTATGGGGCACTGTTAATCTCCACAGGATTAATCCACAGCAGATGGATCTCTCCTAGTTCCACGACAGCCAAAGCTACATTAAAAACTCCTTTTTAAGATCTTTTTCAGACCTGCACTATCCTCCATTCCAGTCAGCTTTCAAGCCAATAAGGGGCTTTTCTTCATCCGGCCCCTTCCATCAGCCAGACCCCACTTTGCCCCACCACACTATGCACAGTCCTGTAGCTTAATGCTCTACAACACAGCTGCTACTGCAGTGTCATACAGGGTGCATGAAGAGGCACAGCCTTGCCACGCCACCCACAATTGCTTGTTTCTGCTACCTAGGCTTCTTAGCACATGTAGGCTTCTGCCTAGAGCGTATGCTCTGCTCACCTTGTCCTGGCATAGTTGTTCCCGGTGGGTAACTGGTATGTGGTGAGACTGCAGGAGTTTGGGATTGAAGTCACAGGAAGGAATCTCTCGAGTGTCCCCTGATCCTGCCTCATCCACCCACTGTATCAGGCAGGGCCTAACAGGAATGCTCAGTGGGGCCTGTGCCTACAGGCCTTTCAGCCAGCTGCCCAAGGTTAGGACATGCCATCCTCACCATGGTGGCTCTGTCCTTGCCTGGATTTAACTTTTAACTTGTCCAGTTCCTCCTTTTAGAACTACAAGTCAGGAGTTAAGTTTGTAGCTTGTGGACAAGGTCAAGGCCCTAGATAGGCAACTCCTGTATATTTTAGCCCAAGGTGATGCTCTTTGAGAGGATCCTTGCAGGAAATGTCAGATCTCAGCTCCACCCACATTGGCAGTCTAGACTGAAGCCGCCCTTTGCATAGGTGCCATGTCCCTTATTTTCATGGGCATTCTGTTCCTGCTTTTCCTGTTACTTCCCCTTAGTTCTCTAGACAGAGTAACCCCTCTTCTCTGTAGGAACTGAGGAGTATGAACATATCATCACAGACTTGTAATATTCCAGGATATTTCCTTTAAAGGGTTGTGCTGGCTGCAGCAGGTACCAGGAAAACAGCAACACGGGAAGCTCTTGTAGCCTTACAGTTGCATTAGAGGTGCTTATGCACAAATTTCCTTGTGACTGGCTCTTGTTACTGCACACAGGACTTTATTCTACACTTGCAACCAATGACACCCCAACCTTAGACTTCTTATCTACTTTTTATAAAGCTAATCATTTAAATCAGAAAAACAATTGCTCTCAAGTTGTGGGAGCTTCATCCCACTATGCTTCCAGACCAGCCAGTTCCACACCACCAGGATGATCACCATCCATAAGGCACATCTTCTGTTCCCGCCCACTACAACGTGTCCAAGGGTCATCCATGGAGCCCCTATTTTCCAGTGTTGACGAAATTGAGTAAAGATGGCCAGAAAGACACTGGTGATGTCTGGTACCCTCTGCTAGAGGATTTCCCCTTAGCTTGGCCATTTTACAAGCAAACTACTCTTCCCAGGAGGGTCCTTCAGGAATGATTCAACCCAGCTTCTAAGATACCTATGGATGGGATGTTTCCTTGAATCAGAGCATCTATCCCCTCCTGATTCATAACTTCTCTGTCACCCCTTCCAGGCCCCTGTGGAGACAAAGAGCCACTAGGTTTTTCTTGAACCTTTGGCTTAGCCACAGCTCCAAACCTCTCTGAGGGGATCCCGCTCAGAAGGTACTCCAGAATAGCAGCTTCTGGCTATAACCACCAGCCCAGGCAGTAAGGAACCACCATCTAACTGCGTGAAAAGATGGTTGGACAGGAGCCCCTTAGGGAGCCTTAATTTTAAACCCTGTCCTGATCATATGATGAAAATTTTAACCCAGTAGGTCTAGTAGGCATGGCTAGCACCAGCATAGCTGCTGCCTCCTCAGGAACCTGAACCTTACATGGATGATATACTTCACATATATCTGGAGTACTTCATTGACCTGGCGCTGTAGGGACCCAGCCTACCTTATTCAAAACGTGATGTCCATCTGCACTAGCAAGAACAGCACTTGGCCTAGTGAAATCTGTGCCCTTGAGATACCATACAACCTGTGTATGGGTGTACTGAAATACATACCAGCAAGGTCAGCTCTCTCCTTGGGAGATAAAAAACAGATTGAGAATGAGTTTTAAGGGAAGTTAGGCTTCCCAGGCAGGTCTACTGAACCCTGTTCTGAGAGTATATCAGAACCTAGTAGAAAGCTAGGTTCCCACAGATACACGGAAGGAAGCAGAGAATTCCAGGCTAACTGGGTCTATAGAGAAATCCTCTCCCCACACATCCAACTCCACACAAAACAACTAGGGACCATGCTGGCCTCTTGGACATGGGCTCTTTCTCCAAGTGAGACTGGCCTTGGCCATTCGCTCCTTCTCCATGGGCAAGCTGGACAAAGCAGCTGCCACAGACATCCCCTCCCCCCATTTCAAGTAGGATGACCTCAAATTCCACTCTGGAACGGGCTAACAGGCCTAGGCGTGGCCTCACACCTCCCCGTCCTCACGAGATTAGGAGGGTTCCAGACCTTGACCTGTAAGGAGGGCTCTAATCTGGGTCAGGGGATGGAAGTGTAGGGCATGTAGCTCTGGACTGTCAATGTACCCCATGTTTGTCTCTGAATACCTACACTTTTCCAGACACAGAGAAAAGTTTGTCTTAGAGAAAACATAAAGCAAATAAAAATGAACAGACAAACCCAGCTCAACCCCCAGCATCAGGAGGACAGAAGCCAGCAGAGAATACTCTTCCAACACTAGGGGATGAACAGTCCAAGACTGTGAGGATGAAGGTGCTTATGTGATGTCCCTCTGCCGTGGTGGCCGGTGAACATTCCGTACGACACACTTCACCATCCATTCGATGCCCTCTCGAACTCCCTTGCTGTGGAGACAGTATGTGTGAGGCAGGGCTAATCTTGACCCTGAAGACTCTGCAGAGTAAGGCCTCAACTTACCCTGTGAGGGCAGAGCAGGCCTGGGTCAAACAATCTCGCCTGCCAATCTTGCAGGTACAGTCACTGAATGCAGTCTTGATGTCAGGAATGGAGAGGCAAGTCTGGCAGGAGAAGTGAGACTCTGAGGAACATTCCCACCTCTAGCTCCATCTAGCTTTTTTTATTCACTTGGGCTTTCTAGAAGGCCATAGTCAATCATCCTACTCAGGGCTCCAGGATCCTCATAGAAACCAGGATGAGGCTCTGCACATGGTCAATAAGTCTACTGCTGATGGCTTTGAAGTCTACACATAATTCTCAAAACATTCCTCACCACCTCCAAGACCTATCCCCAGAACATCTGCCAGCAGGACACTGGGAACTAAATCGGGAGCTCAAGTGATGGCCCTAGGTGTGAGAAGCCATGGTAGTATTCAATGGCTCCTCGGTTTCTCTTTTCATTTAAGGGAATACCCCTGTGTTCCTCAAACAAGTACCAGAGACTTCTCTTTATTACTAGTTTTGGGATTGGTTGGAGGAAGTCCTCAGCAAATGAATGGAGGGCATGTCATGTCAAGTAAGAATGGGTAAATACATGGGGCCTAAATTAAGTAAAGCTTCCTTGGCCCTCCAGATACTGTTTGCCACCACGTCCTCTACAGCTTTTTCTATACAGAGCCTCTTTTCTAAGACAGTAGGGACTTTGTATAGCCAGAAATCCAAAGGGAAGTAGCAGCTCATCTAAGAGGTGTCCGTTGTCTCCACCCTTCCACCCCCACTTTAAAAACTGAAGATTTGTTTTTTTATTGTGTGTGTATATATATATATATATATATATATATATATATATATATATATATATATATATATATATATATCTGGGGGATGGGGAGATGTACAAATGAGTACAGGTAATAAAGCCAGAGGTGTCAGATCCCCTGGAGCTGGAGTCCCAGATGGCTGTGAGCCACCTGAAGTGGGTACTGGGAATCAAACTTGGGTTGTCTGGAAGGGCAATACAAGTTCTTAATCACTAAGACATCTCTGAGATACCCCCACACCCACTTCTTTGAGGCCAGAGCTTTCTCCTGGCTCTAGGCTCCATTCTCCCAGAACCTCTGAGGGATCTACAGACACAAGTCCCTGGTTTCCCCTTGGGAAGACAGGTGGCACCTGCACTCTGGATGTAACATCTAGTAGGAAGATGCTTGTTCTAATGGTGATCGCTCTTTGTGACACACACAGAGAAACTTAAGTTGGGAAGGTAGAGATCCTAAGAGTGTGAAAGAAGGGTCCCAATAAAGGCAGAGAGGAGACTGGGTTGGACAGACACCAGGTTCTGGAAATCTGATTAGGTATATATGTCACTTTCCTTGCAATGGTGATAGAGGCTCTATAGCAGCTTTGTGGGGCTCACCTCCACATCCTGCTTGTTGGCCAACACCAGGATGGGAACACCGTCCAGTGCTTCACTCGAAACCACCTTCTCTGAGGAAAGCAGGAGAGGTGGTGCCTTGCACCCTGTGTCCTGTTCATGACTGCAGGCTCTGCCCAGGCCCAAGGTGTGTACAAACAGTTCCCTTCCACCCTTTCCCTTACATACTAGACAGCCCAAGCAACATGAGTAAGGCTTTCTTGGCACTGGCATCCAGGTGTTAGCCCAGCCTCCCTCAAGGCAAGTTCCAGACACGTGGGAGGATCCAGGTTACACTGATGCCACCCCTTAGCACAGGCCTCCCACACCATCCTCTAGATGTAGGTCTTCCCAATCGTCCCTCCCTCCCAGAGTGGCCATGCTACACTCACCAAATGCCTCTTTTGATTCTGACAGCCTCTCCTCATCAGTGGAATCAATGACATAGATGACACCATGGCACTCTGCATAGTACTAGAAGGAAGAGCAGAAAGCTGGGGTGAGAGGTACCCAGAGCTGGCCAGCTGCATAGCAAAACCCAGTGTCACAACTACCAAGAGAGGTCTGGAAGAGGAAAAGACAGGCAGGAAGTGGTGGTATCTTTGCCATCCTAGGGCCACAAATGGGCACAAGTCAGTGGGAAGAGTTGCTAAAAAGCTTTCTGAGGTTGATTTAGTAGTATAGATATCAGAGCACCTTTGAGGAAAACTTTCTGACTCTAGCGGGGTGATTAACCTCCTCCTGCTTAGAGGCTGCTCCTGAGAACCCACCTGCTGCCCTGGCTAAGATGATGTTGAGAAAAGGGTAGGAGACAGGCCTAGAGGTTGAGAAGCCAAAAGAGGCTCAGGCTGAGGTCAGCACTGTCTATGAAGCTACCCTGCCTGAACAAAACTGAAAGTGCTGAAATCAGGCTTCAGCAGGCTGGATGTAGCCAGTCCAGGGCTTTCAACAGCAAGGGACAGCATTGTTAACACAGAACAGATGGGGCACGATAAGCACAGGAGATGGAGATCTATACAACAATGGAGACACTGTGTGAACTCCTATCCCAATCAGAAAAATAATGCCTATAAGTATGGGACAAATAGCATACACTTGCCCCTTTACCTCAGGACCATTCTGGCCCCATGACCTTGTCTTAGTGAGAAGTCAACACTGACTGGTAAAATAATATGCTGCAGACAAGATAGGATGATGGATACCACTGAGGTTTGTACCAAGAAAGGTGCACTTCACTTGAGTCAGTAAAACTCCTTCCCACCTACATTTCCCATGGAGGACTAGAGACCAGTCCCAGGTTCCATTTGCAGCCAGACCCATATAGGACAGCTCCAGGTTTGCAATGGGCCTGGCACAGAAGCTGCCAGCTCTGGGACAAGGCAGTAGGTTAGTCTACTGCTAGAGGCCTAGGAGCTGTCAGGTCCTACTGTGTTTACGAGGTATTTATAATAGTGGATGATATGAGGTTTACAGCAAGCCCAGCGAGTCAGCAGGCAGCACGACAGTTTCAAAGGTTGTAAGAAATGTCTTATGTGAGTAGGCACAAAGCTTAGGAACCAAGTAGCTAGATTCACTCATCACATCTACCAGCCATAAGATCCAACAGTTGCCAGAAAGATAGGAGCAGCACATCAAACCTCAACAGAGAAGTCACACCTTTGGATATAGGTATGTGTTGTTGGCGAGGTGCGAAGAGGCCTGCATAACCACCATAGGGAAATACTCCGTTGGACATGCCCGGACTGGCCAGAAGTAGACAGCCCACCTGATCATGTGAGAAGTTGTGATCTAAATAAAGCCTGCTGTGTACACAGTTCTATGGACAACAGCCCACTGCCTGGTCAGAAATGTAAGTACCAAAAGCCTAAAGCAAACATGGGGGCTTAGTTTCTATTTCAAGGTTCACTAGAGCACCCCTGTGGAGAGCGACTTGCCCATCAGTGGTACCGTGCTAGACAGAGGAGAACAGTGGCCAGAGTGACAACTTATCAGTATAGGTTCCATTCACCAAGGCCAGTGAAGCCACGGCTGAGTGTTTCACTTGATAGGATATCACTCTAACTAAAGTGCCTACCTGCATTACAGCACTGGACTGCACCAAAATGACCACACCAACCCACAGAGCAAGGGACTGCTAACAGAAAGTCAAAGCTTGTTCTGCTCAGTGCTGAACTTAGTGCCTAACAGGATGGGTGGAGGAGACTCAAGTGGAGGAATGTATACAGAGAGAAGTTTCAGATGTCTAAAACCAATACCTAAAGAAGAAGAGGAAGGTGCTGTCCAGAAGAACTGTAACAAACCAGAATGAGGTAGACAGATTCACGAGGAAACGCAGAACTCCCTGTGTATGAACTCTCCCATTTTTGTCAGTCTATTAGAGGATAGGCTACAGTCCTGAGTTCCTCTGTAAGGTGCTTTGCCCTGATGAACAATGCTTCTTTCTTTGGGATTGAAACTGGCCTCATCAAGAAAAGATTGGTATTCCCTGTGGGAATTCCCCTGATGTCACTTTTGTGATGACTCTAGCTGTGGTTTTTGCCAGAGTGAGGCAGAGAACAACTTGGGAACCTGGGATAGGATCCAAGAGAAAATCTTTAGACAGGCCCAATTACATCATAAGCAGGTAAGCTGCTTGCTACACAAGCCTGATACATCTGGGTTTGATCCCTCGAACTCATGTAAAGGTGAGAAAATAGAGTCTATAAAGTTGTCCCCTGTCCCCCACATGCATGCCATAGCATCCCCCCCAATAAAAATAACTTTAAAAAAAATACAGATGAAATCTTCAGGGTAAATGTGGAAGTCTCACAGAAAAGACTATGAGGGACCATCTAGAGAAAAACAGCATGGAGCAGGTAGTGTGTCTTACCTTGTCCCACAACGACTGCAGCTCTTCCTGCCCACCTAAGTCCCAAAACATGAGACGAGCCTTTCCTACGTCCACAGTGCCAACTAGAAAGAGGACAAAAGGAGCTAGCCTCTGACCTTACTCTTCACACATAAAGTCCCAGCTCTCCCCAGGATGAGACAAAACATTCTGGTACCAATCCCAGGGGGCTTGAATAGAGAGATGGGGTTCTGACCACTGGTCAGTTGAGTTGTGGACCTTACAGTATCCATTTCTAAGGGACCCCCCCAAGCTCATATCCCTAAGGTGCCCCCTTACTGTTTAGACCCACGGTAGTGGTGATTTTGGATAGACTCATTCCCTTGTAGTTCTTGTTAAATCGTGTTTTTGACTGTTCCAGGAAGGTCTGAGGAAAGAAAGAGAGGTGGTTAGATAGCAGCACCTAGAGCAGTTTTCTGGTGTTCTTCCCAATATAACCCTTCACACCTATATGCTTTGGGCCTTCACATCCATACACATATGCACGCACACCTCTCTGCCTGTTGACTGCTCTTCAGGAGGCTGGTGACAACTAACCTGTAGTCTTGGGGCCCCGGGTTAGATTTCCAACATAAGAAAACATCAAGCGGGGAATGGGAACTCGTGAGAGAACAAGGACCTACCGTCTTCCCAGCATTGTCCAGGCCCAGGATCAGGATGCAGTATTCATCCTTCTGGAACATGTACTTGTACAGCCCGGAAAGCAGCGTGTACATCCTGTTTGGCACCCTGAGAGATGTCAAGGTGTGTACCAGGGTCATCGGCCTCCTGCCCGCTTCATCAGTGATCAGTCTATCCTGCTAGTTTTTAAATGAGGATCCTGACTCTCCCCCCCACCCCCTTCGGTTAAAAATCTCTGACCCTGACTCCACCCTTGCCCACCTGCTAAACCTGGGCCACTCCCACTTAAGGTCATCTTTCAGAATACACCATCGACCTGGAACCCTGAAAAGCCCGTGGCGGCCTACTCTACTCCGCCTTCCAAAGGATCCTCTTTCCGAACCCTCAACTCAGCGACAGGAAGCAGGGCCAGCGGACTGTCTAGGGAGCTACCAAAGAGGCAAAGCTTCTGGCGAGGGTCGGCTTCGGATTCCCGCCGCTGCTGGGCCCACGGAGACTAGGAACCATCTGCTGAAGCCACTTCCGTCCCCCTATTTCAGGACTCTAGAACCCCAGCTCCTCAATTCAGCTGAGGCCCACCTGTACCTGCTCAAATTTTGGAGGAGGAGCCGCCGCCACCGCGTTACTAACCCCACCGACCTCACGTTGACCCCTCACGGTGCCTGACGGAACGAGGATCGACAGACCCAGCACGGGCGGAGTCGCATCCCAGCGTCCCCCGCGCGCCGGTACTTCCGGCAGCATCGGCTCTCCGGCGGAAGTGCCAGCGGAGGGCGGAAGGTTAGCGCGTGAGCTTTGCTGGGGAAGCCGGAAACCCTTCTAGACTGCGACCGCAGTCAGGAGGTGGGGTTGCGGACGGCAGAGGACGGGGGCGGGTTAAGTGCAGGTCCCCTCGGCAGAGCCTGGGTCCTCCTCAGCCTTTCTAGCGGTTTGGGGGGGGGCGGCGTTGCACTTAGCCCTTCTTACTGCTCTTCCTTCAGAGCTTGTCTGCCTTAAAGGTTCCGAAACCAGCCTTCTGGGTCAGGATGGACGAGGACAACCTAGAGACTGCCCTGCAGACCTACCGGGCCCAGCTTCAGCAAGTAGAGCTGGCGCTCGGTGCTGGCCTAGACGCTTCTGAGCAGGCGGACCTGCGCCAGCTGCAGGGCGATCTAAAAGAATTGATCGAGCTCACCGAGGCCAGCCTGTTGTCGGTCAGGAAGAGCAAGCTGCTATCTACAGTGGACCAGGAGCACCAAGAAGATGCTGAGTACTTGGCTTTCCAGAAGGCTATAGCGGAGGAAGCACCCGTTGACCCCGGCAATGACTCGAAGACGGTCCCTGGGAGCGAGGTGCAGCCGACACCCACCTCCTCTGCACTGGAGGAAGAGGAAGAGGACCCAGATCTGGAGGATCTGAGCGGTGCTAAAGTGAATGCCCCCTACTACAGCGCGTGGGGCACGCTAGAGTATCACAACGCCATGGTTGTTGGCGCCGAAGAGGCGGAGGATGGTTCTGCGTGCGTTCGGGTACTCTACCTATACCCTACCCACAAGTCCCTGAAGCCCTGCCCGTTCTTCCTGGAGGGAAAATGCCGGTTCAAGGAGAACTGCAGGTAAAACCCTCTGCTACTAGCAATGTGGGACACGTAGTCAGGACCACCGCTGTGGCCTGCCGCCACAACTTTTTCTGCACCCTGCAGAGTTGATAATGAAGAGTCCGAGCTTCAGGTGACTGACAGGCTTTTACAGAAGTGTTCTTCGTTTGTCTACTTAGATTTTCTTGCATAAATCAAAAAGTTTGAAAGGGCTATTGTTGAAAGGATAGGGCAACCCATCATCAATATTATTCTCCAAGGTAAAACGTTTTTTGCTTTGAGATGGCAATGTAACCTCGGCTGTTCTTCAATTCCTGATCCTTCAGCAATTGTGCTAGATCCCGAATGCCTTCAACTTCCAAATGCTAGGATTACAGGTGGAGGCCACCACCACTTTTACTGGGCTACATCTTCAGCTTGGAACCTTTTTTTTTTTTTTTTTTTTTTTGACTATGATGAGGTGGAACTAGGGCCTCCAGCACACCAGGCAGTCAGCTACTCTACACCTCAGTCCTACCCTCAGCTATGGGGAGCGTTTATATATAGTCTTACAGAACATTCAAACACATAACCTCTTGCTACTTTGCCTTTCCCCCTTGTGCTACCTTTGGCAAGTCACATCTTTTTCTCTCACCCTCAAATACTTCAGAATGTAGCTAAATAATAATTACTAAAACCTACCTATGTCTTTTTTTTTTAAAAAAAAAAAAGATTTACTTGTTATATATAAGTGCACAGACACACCAGAAGAGGACACCAGATCCCATTACAGATGGTTGTGAGCCACCATGTAGTGGCTGGGATTTGAACTCAGGACCTCTGGAAGAGCAGTCAGTGCTCTTAACTTAACCAGAGTTATTTCTCCAGCCCCTATGTCTTTTTTTAACTCAATAATCCAGAGTAACTCTAGTGCTTTGAATTTATTTTAGGCCACTGAAATAAAAACAGATTTGTTCTACTATAATAGTAGTTAGTAGTGATCTAAAATTAGTTTCACTTGGCCAAAGGCAGGATTTTAAGCAGGGCTAGATCCTTGGAAGTCTGAGGGTAGAATCCAGAATCCATTTCTTTGTCCTTTTTTTTTTTTAATTATTATTATTTTATTTTGACTTATTTATTTTTTTTACCTTTTTAATGTTTTTCTCCAAGGATCCATAGGTTTCTTTTGTTTTGTTTTGGTTTGGTGCAGGGTCTCTGTGTAGTCCTGGCTGTCTTGGACTACATATAGCTATGAAGACCTGACTGGCCTTGAACTCACTACCCAAAGGCTGATATTAAAGGTTTGCACCATGGCCCGGCTATTTTTGGCCGGCTATTTTTGGCTTTTTTGAGACAAAGTTTCTATAGTAGTCCTGGTGGCTGTCCTGGAACTTACTTTATAAACCAGGCTAGCCTGGAACTAACAGAGAGCCACCTGCTTCTGCCCTCTGAGTGCTGTGATTAAAGGCAAGCACTACCATTTCTGGCTAAGATAAATTTTTAGTTATGTGTATTTGTGTGTGAGTGCATGCGTATGTGTGTGTGTAGGGGGGTGGGGGGGTGTGTACCTACACAATCTTCTAGCCTGAGAAAACTAGAAGAAGGTGTTAACCACTGAGCCGTCTCTCCAACCTCCAGAGACCAACTGTATTCCTTGGTTTGTGGCCTCCTCACATCGCTTTAGGCTCTTATTCCCACGTTACATCTGTACTCTGCACATCTTATTTCTTTACTTTGTCTTTAAAATGAGGTCTCATGTAGCTCAGGCTGGCCACACACAGCCATTTCTATATACCCAAGGATGACTTTGAACTCTTGGTCTTCTTGACTTCACCTTCAAGGGCCAGAATTGTAAGCAAGTGCTACCTATCTTGGCTGTGCACATCTTTTTGTTGTATTTCATGGTAGACCGGACATGTCCTTGCCCAATCTTCCTTTGCTAGCAGATAGGTGCATAAGTGATCTGTGTGCCCAGCAGGTTTACTTTATTTGTGTATGGACAGGGTCTCTCTGTTGTGCAGCCCTGGCTGACTAGAGATGAGTTTGCCTCTGTCTCTGGAGTGCTGGGATTAAAAGAGTGCTGTTGTTGTAAAATTAAATTAAAAACTGTCTTTTACCCCCCACTAGATCCAGCACCGCATTGCCCCAAGATCTGCTAGATATCTTGCCTGAAACACACATCCCAACTCTGGCGGCCCCCCTGCAGCCACACACTCTCCGAAACTCAATTTTCTTTGATCCAATTGATAAGATATAATTGCCCACCTAAACATACAAAGCCTTAAGAACATTCATAACAACCTGTAAAGGTACAGTGTGGATCTTAATGTCAACTTCCATGTTGTCTCTCCAAGGCTACTCTGCTGTCTCCTCCCCTTCCCTCAAACTTGTCTTCCAAGTGCAAGGATGGGATTAAAGGCATGTGCCACTGCTCCCTGATTTGATGGATCCTATTCCATTATAATTCTAATTGTCATTAAGCTGCAAATTCCCCCAATTTGGGTCTGTGGGGTTTCTTCAGTTGGCTTTCTTACCCTGATCTGAGCCAGCTGACCCTGACTGCCTCCTTACTGTCATTTCCTGCCCCAAATGTATTAGTAGCTCTGGTTTCTCTTCACATAGGGGATGTTTGAGACCCCAGTACAGGTGCCATGTTGCTGACTATCATTAGCCAAACATTGTTTTGAGGTCTTTTCTGGGGGCAGAGATAGCATATGTTGGTGACGTGTATATTTATGTATAATGTACATATGAAATCATACAGCTATATATTTTTAATGACTACCTTGTTTTTACTCAGCTTCTTCTTGGGTCACATGTTTCCTTTTCCATCATAGGTGTTTGCTGTTTTTTTTTTTTTTTTTTTTTTTTTAAGCCTTTATCCGTATGTGTAAATTGCCTGCATGTCTGTCAGTGCACCATATGCATGCAGTGCCCCTGAAAGCCAGGTTTCCCGGGACTGGGGTTACAGACAGTTGTGAGCTGTCATGTGGGTACTGGGACTTGAACCCCGGTCCTCTGAAAGAGCAACCAGTGAGTGTTCCTAACCACTGAGTCATCTCTCCAGCCCCAGGATCTGGAAGCACAGGAGACAGTTTCCAAGTGTGTGTGTGTGTGTGTGTGTGTGTGTGTGTGTGTGTGTGTATGCATGTATGCATGTATGTATGTATGTATGTATGTATGTATGTATGTATGTATGTATGTAGTGTCTGCAGAGGCCAGAAGAGGGCACTGGATACCCTGCAATTGGAATTACCGGCAGTCCTGAGCTGCCTGATGTGGGCACTGAGAATGGTAGTAGTTGTGGTGCTGCTGCTGCTGCTGCTGCTGCTGTTCCTCTTTCTGTTGAGTCATCCCTCCAGCTACCTCCTTCTCACATACTTTCTCATCTTATCCCTCTGTACGCTGAGGACACTCAGAATGAAAGCAAACACACAAATAAGCAAACACACAAATACTAGTAATATTTCTGACTGATGACTGTCAGAAATCTTTTCATAACTCACGTTTTCCTGACAGGATTTACAGTGATGTGAGGTCTCCTTTGTGGGAGCTTGTGGTCTTTATCTCAGCTGAGTACTGAGTCTTGTGGACACTGTTAGTCTGAATGTTAGGGTTCGAGGCATTTTGTTTCTCTGAGGCATGTTTTCTAGGAGGCTCCTCGGGATGGCTTATGTATGCCATGCTTTTTTATTTAAAAAGCATGGTGTGTGTTGGGGGTCAAATCCAGGGCCTTGCATGCAAGGCAATTATTGTATCACTGAGCTATCCTGAGCCTTTTTTAATGTTCTTATATTTGAAGGTTTTGAATGGGCATGACGACATGGGCCTTTAATCTCTGCCCTTGGAAGGCAGAGACAGATGGATATCTATGAGTTCAAGGCCATCTGAGTTCCAGGCTAGCCAGGACTACACAGTGATACTTTTGTTTTTTGTTGTTGGTTTTTTTTTTTTTTTCATTTTAGATTTATTTATTTTATTTATATGAGTTCACTGTAGCTGTCTTCAGACACACCAAAATAGGGCATTAGATTCCATTACAGATGGTTGTGAGCTACCATGTAGTTGCTGGGAATTGAACTCAGCACCTCTGTTAGAGCAGTCGGTGCTCTTAACCACTGAGCCATCTCTCCAGCCCCATGATATTTTCTTTTAAAAAAATAAATAAAGTTTAAGAAATTGAAGATCCTCTGAAGCTAGTCATCAAACTTAGGGATGTAGGATTGCTGGCAATAGTTCTACTATTGGGCTATATCCATAGCGCTCCAGGTTGGTTTCAGTGGATGTAAAAATCCACTCTTCTTCCAACAAGGCCACAGCTTATAATGGGCCAAACATTCAAGCACATGAGTCCATGTGGACCATACCTAGTCAAAGCACCACACTGAATTATTTTTTAAAAAGAAGGAGAGGACATGGAATTGGAATGAGGTCATGATGTGGGATGGGGAGTTGGGAGAAACAGATGATGTATATAATCATATTTAATTATATAAATGTATGAAATTCTCACGGGGTAGTAGCAGTGCATGACTCCATAGGCATGCAGATATCTGAGTTTGAGGCCAGCCCGATCTACAGAGTTCCGGGACATCCAGTGTTATGCAGGGAAATCCTATCTCAAAAAACCAAAGGAGTATAAATGTATGAAGTTCTCAATAATTGTTTAAAGGGAAAAAATTCTTTGTTCACATTCCTCTTTCTTTAAATATTAGTAGTTTAGGGGCTAGAGAGATGACTCAGTGGTTGAGTGCCTACTGTTCTTGCAGATGAGCTTAGTTCTGTTCCAAGCATGCTCTTCGGTAGCTCACAACCAACTGCTGCTTTAGTTTCAGGGGATCTGTACCCCTCAGGCCTCCCAGATATCTTCACTTATATATGCACATTTTCCTACACAGACAAGCACATGGACACATAATTAAAGATGGAAACAAATCTTAAAGTTTAGTAGTTCATGGTACACCTTGCTGTGGATCATTTTAAGATGATACTCATGTGCTCTGAGTAGTTTTAAATGCTTTTTTTTCTTTGAGCCAGGGGTCTTAGGCTACCTCAAACTTGCTATGTAGTTAAAGCTGATCTTGAACTACTACTGATCTACTTGCCTCAACTTCCCAAAATGTTATATAGGTATATGCCACTCCATCTGGCTTTCGATGGATTCTTTTAGCTATTACAAATAATGATGCCAACAACATCTGTGGACAGGCATTTGAGTTCTTGATTTTAATTTTTTGGGTTTCATTATCTAAGAGGTATTTTATCCTTAAAAATATAGATAATAATAGTAGTGGAAATCCTGGGCAACCTCTGCCAAGCTTTTTCATAAGTAGTTGTGCTGTTTTTCTTGGCTACAGCAGTGCTCAGGGGTACTGGTTTCTTGTCTACCCAACACTTGTTTGTAATTATTTTGGAAAACAGCTATCTTTCCCAGTTTGAAGAGTGACAGTTGTTGTAATAGGTTTGTTGTTGTTACAGTTTGTTTGTTGTAATAGGTTTGTTATTGTTATAGTTTGCTTGTTGTAATAGGTTTGTTGTTGTTACAGTTTGTTTGTTGTAATAGGTTTGTTGTTGTTACAGTTTGTTTGTTGTAATAGGTTTGTTGTTACAGTTTGTTTGTTGTAATAGGTTTGTTGTTGTTACAGTTTGTTTGTTGTAATCGGTTTGTTGTTGTTACAGTTTGCTTGTTGTAATAGGTTTGTTGTTGTTACAGTTTGTTTGTTGTAATCGGTTTGTTGAGCCATCTCTCCAGCCCTGGGTATTTGTTTTAAGACATTGTCTTACCATGTAACCATGGTAGCTTAGAACTAACTACATAGACCAGGTTAGCCTCACACTCAGAGATCTTTTTGCCTCTCTGCCTGCCAAGGGCTGGGAGTAAGGCATGTGCCACCATACCTGGATCACTGTATTTTGTATTTGCACAGTGTGCTAAGCATATTTTCATAGACCCATTGGCTATAAGTCTTAGTATTTGGGCAGTTAATCAAAAAGATAAAAAACTTTAAGGTCATGGGCTGGAGAGATGGTTCAGCAGTTACCAGACTTCCTACCCTTACAGAAGAACTACATTGGTAGCTGTAAGCTGCCTATATCTCTAGTTTTAGATCTCATGCTCTCTTCTGGCCTCCAAAGACACTTCTACTTACACATTTACCCACATACACACATATGCACAAATACATAGAATTTAAAATAGTAAAGCTTAATAAATATTATTTTGTGAGTTCCAGATCTGGACTAGCAAGATGACTAAATAGGTGAAGTGCTTGCCACACAAGCCTCGCAGCCTGATTTCAATACCTAGAACCTGTGTTCTATGGAGAATTGACCCCACAAAATTGTTTTCTGACCTTTTCTGACCTTTACATGCAAATGCCACAGTGTGCATATGTACACATTATGATAATAATACATTTGAAAATTTTATGGCTCAGAGCCTAAGAACATGAGTTTGAGGCTAACCTGAGCTACATGTGACTCAAAAAATGTTGTTATTGTTATTGTTGTTGTTGTTGTTGTTGTTGTTGTTGACTACCTGTGTATGGTAGAGCATACCAAAATCTTAGAACTTGAGAGACTGAGACCAACATATGTTATATAGTGAGTAATATATTACTTTTAAAGGTGGAGGCAGGAAGATCTTGAATTTAATGCCAACCTGGTGTGTGTGTGTGTGTGTACATGTGTGTACACGCAGTATATTATACATACATAGTACATTACAAAGGTTGGCACAGTAAATACGGGCACATGTGACTCTTCCACAGGACTTGAGTTTGGATGCCAGCACCCATGTCAGGTGGCTCACAATTGCCTGTATCTCCATCTTTAGGGGATCTAAGACCAGTAGCTTCTGTGTATAGCCTTGACTGTCTTCTATAGACCAGGCTGGCCTCATACTCACAGAGATCCGGATTAAAGGCATGTGCCACCACCACCCAACTTTTCTTTTAAATAGTGTTTAACCTTTAATTTTTTAAAAAAGATTTATTTATTTATTATATATAAGTACACTGTCGCTATCTTCAGACATACCAGAAGAGGGATCAGATTTCATTACAGATGGTTGTGAGCCACCATGTGGTTGCTGGGAATTAAACTTAGGACCTCTGGAAGAGCAGTCAGTGCTCTTAACCACTGAGCCATCTCTCTAGACCCAACCTTCTTTAATTTAAAGTAATGAGTACTGAGGAAGGACATTTGCTTTCTTTGCATCTAATTTATCTGTCTGTCTGTGACTACCTGTATTGTTTTTTCTCTTATCAGTTTACTTTTCTGTATATTTTTTCTTTTTTTATTTATTTTTTTACATATATGGGTGTTTTGCCTGCATGTATATCTGTGTACCACTTCTGTGCCTGCTGCCCACAGATCCTAGAAAAAAAAAATCAGATCCCTTGGAACGCAAGCTAAAGACAATTGTGTGCAGGAATTTGAACTCAGATCCTCTGCAAGAACAGCTAGTACTCTTAACTACTGAGCATCTCTCCCGCCTCTTTATTTCCTTAATAGTTACTCTATTATATCATTACTATCTTAAATGCCAATATAGTTTGGATCAATGCCAATTTAGCTTCAATAATAGAAAAACACTCTGATCCTGTGCAGATCCACTTCTGTATATTATCACTATCAGAAGTTACATCTTTGGGGCTGGAGACATAGCACAGTTGATACAGTGCTTCCCTGGCATGCATGAGACCCTAGGTTCTATCCCTAGGGCTATATAATCCTGATGAGGTGGCACATGCTTGTAATCCCTGCACATGGGTGTATGGGTGTGTGCCTGTACCCACACCCTCAGAGTTCAGAGAGAACATCAGATGTCCTCCATCACTCTGCCTTTTCTCTGGAGCTGATTTTTTTCACACCTGGACTGGCCAGCAAACCCCAGTCATCTTTCTGTCTTTCTCCCCTTGGAGCTGAAATTACAGGTGGATGTCAGCTTGTTACATGGGTGTTGGGATCCAAACTTTGGTCTTCATGTTCATGCAACATGTGTTCTCAACCACTAAGCCATCTCTCCAGCCCTCAGATATTATTTCTGCTCCTATCTCTGTTCTCCAGAAACTCCCATTGTGCATGTGTTAGTTTCCATAATTCCCCTGGGTTCTGTTTCTTTTCCTTTCTAGTCTTTTCTTTTTTAAGATTTATTTATTATATATAAGTACACTGTCACCATCTTCAGAAGCATCAGAAGAGGGCATCGGATCCCATTACAGATGGTTGTGAGCCACCATGTTGTCACTGGGACTTGAACTCAGGACCCCTGGAAGAGCAGTCAGTGCTCTTAACCACTGAGGCATCTCACCATCCCCCTTTTCCTAGTCCTCATATTGGATATATACTTCTGCCCTGTTTTCAAGTTCAGTTTCTACTGACCAGCTCTTCTGGAGAACTTTTCATTTCAGTTAATATACATTTTAGCTCCAGAATTTATTTCTATTTAATTCATTTTTATAATCTTTCTCACTAGGATGGGTGATACTGAGAATTCAAGGTCTGTGCATGCTAGATAGAGGTGCACCACTGAACTATTGCAGCTCCCTATCACAAATGATTTTATACTGGTTTTAGAAAGCCAGTCCCTCTTCCCAACATACACACATGCACTTTATGCTGGGTCAAATACCACACTTGCTAGACAAGTGCTTCAGCTTCTGAACTACATTGCCACCTGTGGTTTCTAGTCATAAGCTGTATGTCCAGTTGCTATTTTCTTATATATAAAGAACATCCTGGGCTGGAGAGATGGCTCAGTGGTTAGGAGCACTGACTGCTCTTCCAGAGGTCCTGAGTTCAATTCTCAGCAACCACATGGTGGCTCACAACCATCTGTAATGGGATCCGATGCCCTCTTCTGGTCTGTCTGAAAACAACTACAGTGTACCAACATAAAATAAATAAATAATTTTAAAAAAAAGAACATCCCTCTCCCTTTTGCTACTTTTAAGGTTTTTTGTCTTTGGCTTTTCTTACCAGTCTATGTCCTGTCTAGATGTGATTTTTTTTTTTTAATGTGTATTCCACTGGGGCTTCAATAAACGCAGTGCTTTGAATGAGAATGACTGCCATTGGCTCATATATTGTTCATGCTTAGTTTCCAGTTGATGAACTATTTGGAAAGGATTAGGTATGGTGTTGTTGGAGGAGGTGTGTCCCTGGGGGTAGGTCTTGAGGTTTCAAAACCTGCCTATGGATTGGAACATAAAGCTCTCAGTTACCATTCCAGCGCCATGCCTGTCTGCTTTCTCCCATGATAGTGGACTAACCCTCTGAAACATCCCTAGTAAAATGCTTTCTCCTTGTGTTTCCTATACTGTCCTATAGCTGGAACGATAGCTAGGACAGTAAGCTTCTTGGATTTGTAGACTCGTGTTTAGCTTTACCAGATATGAGTGATTTTGTTTGCTTGGTTGGTTGGTTTTTCAAGGCAAGGTTTCTCTTTGTAGCCCTGGCTGTCCTGGAACTCGCTCTGTAGACTAGGATGGCCTCAAACTCAGAGATCTGCCTGTCTCTGCCTCTGTCTCCAGAGTACAGGGATTAGTGCACTCCCATGCCCCACATGAGTGGATTCTTCTGTTGTTGTTGTTGTTGTTGTTGTTGTTGTTGTTGTTGTTGTTTTATTTTATATGAGTACACTGTAGCTGTCAGACACACCAGAAGAGGGCATCGGATCCCATCACAGATGGCTGTATGTGGTTGCTGGGAATTGAACTCAGGACCTCTAGAAGAGCAGTTACTGTTCTTAACTGCTGAGTTATCTCTCCACCTGAGGTGTTTTGTTTTGTTTTGTTAACCCCTTCTTGTCGAATATTTTTCTTGTTCCTCTCATCTTTAGAAGTTCCATTTGTCCATTTGTTTGTGTGCCTGAGGCCATACAGGGCCCTGAGACTGTGTCCATAACATTTTAATTTTAGGAGAATTTTAGCTTCACAGTAAAATTGATTGGAAGATACCAAGATTTCCCACTATCTCTCTGCTTCCCCAGACATAGCACATCACCCATCCCTGTTATCCCACACACAAGAGTAGTTAGATTTATTGTGATCTGTGATCCAAAACCAACACAGTGTCAGTAAAAAAGGCCCATTTCATTGGGGCTACCAGCTTACTGTGTAACATCTGTGGGTTGTCAATCTGTAGATGACCCACCTTGCAGTGACATGCAGAAGAGCTTCAGTGTCCTGACATTGTTCCTCCTTTTGTTCTCTCTTTTTTTATATGATGTGTTTTCCCTCAAAATTGGGGGTGAGGAGGTTGTGGCAAGAGTTCTCTGTGTACTGTTCACTGTCATGGAACTCACTCTGTAGACCAGAAAACCACCTGCCTCTGCCTCCCAAGTGCTGGGATTAAAGGTATATACTGCCACTCCCTGGCCTCAAAATTTTAAATATATTTTATTTCAGTGTATGTGCGTCATGTGCATGTGGGCGGGGGTCTTTAGGTCCTCTGCAACTTGAGCCATGAGCTGTTTATGTAGGTGTAGGGAACTGAACCCAGGTCCTCTGCAACAGCAGTTAAATGTTCTAAACCACTGAGCCATCTCTCTAGCCCAGTGTGCTGTCTTTCCTACTCCTTAAACTAGTGATATTTTTCTTTTTTTTTTAAGATTTATTCATTTATTATATATAAGTACACTGCAGCTGTCTTCAGACACACCAGAAGAGGGCAACAGATCTCTTTACAGATAGTTGTGAGCCACCCTGTGGTTGCTGGGAATTGAACTCAGGACCTCTGGAAGAGCAGTCGGGGCTCTTAACTACTGAGCCATCTCTCCAGCCTGTGATATTTTTCTTTTAGGGACTACAGCTTTCCATTTTGAGATCTCATTTTGATATAGTTTTCACTTTAAAATATTATTCTCAATTTCTTTAGTCATTCTTTGAGCATACTTATGGATCTGCTTTGAAGTCTGGACTCAGCCTCTGGACCAATTCAAGTTCCAAGGAATCCAATACCCTCTTCTGGCCTCCGAGGGTACTACACACATATGGTGTGCATATAGACAAGCAAACACTTGCATATAAATTAAAGGTAAATGAAACTTTAAAATGAAAAAAAGTAGCCAAATCTTTGTAAATACGGTTACTTCCTTAAAATCCTTTCTTAGAAGCACTTGTTGGGTAAAAGAAAAAGTATACTTACTGGCAGAGCATCCTCTTCCAAATAATCCAAGTCTGAACATTCCAAAGCCTAAAACTCTTTTAAGAACTGTGCATGTGCAGAGTAGAGGAGGACGTTGGTTCGTCTCTGTTGCTGCTTCCATATTCCCTCAAGGCAGGGAGCATTCCAGGCATTCAGGTTTATATCCAGCTTTTTATGTGGGTACTGGACATTAGAACCTGAGAGTCTTCACATTTGCTCACAACCAACACTGAGCCAACTTTCTAGTCCCCCAAATCCAGAACTTTTTGAGCATTAATATGATACCAATAATATTTTTTGTAATACAAATTGGAAATCTCTCTGATCCCAAGCAGATTTTGTTGTTGTTTTTGTGTATGGGTGTTTTGCCTGCATGCACGTCTATGTACCATTTTCACGCCTGGTACCTGCAGACTCCAGAAGACGTCACATATCTGGAATTGAAATTGCAGATGACTGTGAGCCACCATGTGGTGCTGAAAGAGCAGTTGGTGTTCTTAATTGCTGAGCCCTCTCTCCAGCCCTGTTTTAAAATACTTATTCACTTAGTATGGGGACATGCAAGGGCCACAGTGAGAGCATGGAAATCAGAGGATAACCTCTGGGATCAGTTCTCTCCTACCTTGTCAGTCCCAGCGACCAAATCCTGGTCATCATGCTTGTTATGTGCCGTTACCTGCTAAGCCTTCTCACCGACCTGCCCAAGAATTTTACTAGGGAACAGTCAACCTATGTCAATTTTAAGTCTTCTAACATTTCTAAAAATACTTCCAGGAAGGATTGGGATGGGGGGAGTGAAGTGTAGAATATTTAATCAGATTTTGCCTGTGTGTTCCTGTCTTCCTTTTGGTCCTCAGTTCTCAGCAGAGCAGGACTTTCTAGCTAGTCTTTACTGTGCATCGTGGGTACAGTCTCACAGCTGTCGATGCGGTTGGCTGTGTGTCTAAGCTGGTGTAAGAAGGAGCTTCCTGAGATCCTGGCCTGAGGGTGTGGGAGCAGAGGCTGCAGGTGTGAACCTATGAGAAGTTCTGACCTTTTCTCTGTTCCATCTCCCTTTTTCCTTACCCACTGATTACTGCTTAGGAAGATACCCTAGCTATCCAAGAGTGAGTCCTCTCAGCTGGTCTTCTGGGTTAAAACAACTTCCTGCTGAAATGGTGGCATATAGTGGCGGTTGCTGGTTAGCATTTTCATGCCTTTATTTGGCAAAGTTCATGGCTGCAGTCTTATTGTCACATTTCCTCTTGATTTCTGTCAGACTTGGTTTTGGTTTTAATTTTATAGGTGCACTGATGTGTAAAAGACACAGCACCATTATTGTAACTAGTTTTTGTTTTGATTTTTGAGAAAGGGTCTCTATAGCCCAGACTGGCCTCAAACTCATGATCACTCTGCCTTAACCTCCAAGTTCCCCTGCCCAGGAAGACTCAATGTATTCCAACTGCTAACACATCTGCCTTGAATATTAGTGTCTAGAGCATCAACAGAGATGATGAGCTGTAGTCACAGGCTCTCTGCCACATTGTCACCCTCACCTAAAAAGCTGAGTAGAAACACAAGCCGTTTCCCCAAAGAGGCCCTGTGTATTGTGTATCCTAAGAGAAAAAACTCCAGAGTGTGCGTGTGTGTGTGTGTGTGTGTGTGTGTGTGTGTGTGTGCGTGTGTGTGTGTGTGCGTGTGTGTGTGTGTGTGTGCGCGTGTGTGTGTGTGTGCGTGTGTGTGTGTGTGTTGAAAGTATATGTATGTTTTTGAGTACATTATGCATTTATGCATTTAGTGTATATACATGTGTGTCTTATGAGGGTATATGTTAATATGTGGTATATTCTGTGCATTTATATGTATGTGTATAGAGATTGTACATATGGATATGCAGATGTGTATGCTCATAAATATCTAAGTATATGTATATGCATGAGAGAATATGAGAATATCTATATATTCACATATGAGTAAATATGTGTTTGTGCTTGTATATGTACATAAATGCATAGGTATGAACGTGTAGCTGTTTTTGCTGGTGTGCCTGTCTTGATTTCTTGAATATCACTCCATTACAGGCAGTGCCCTAGTGATGACCTTTGTCCTCTTGGCCTTACTTGATCCTGGTGGGCCATGTCTAAGCTACTGTCTTCTGTGGTTGAATCTATAGGTTTTCCCATGGCCAGTTGGTATCTGTGGATGAGCTGCGTCCCTTCCAGGATCCAGACTTAAGCTTACTACAGACTGGCTCTGCATGTCTGGCCAAGCACCAGGATGGCCTTTGGCACCCAGCACGGATCACTGGTGAGACTGCCGACAAGGACCTACCTGATGAGACCCTTTTCAAAACACCCTTTTTGTTCTTCATACAGCCATTCTCCACCTCCTCAGGGTTGGGCTCTGGGACTTCACCTAGGCCCAAAAGGAGCAGGTCTGCCTTTGTCCCAAGCCCCTTCCCTTCCTGTTTCCCACTTCGCTCCTAACTGGTTGCTTAACCTGTAAAAACTGCTGACCTACACCTTGTCTCTGTCACCCTAGATGTGGACAATGGCTACTATACTGTTAAGTTTGACTCGTTGCTGCTGAAAGAGGCTGTGGTGGAGGGGGACAGCATCCTGCCTCCTCTACGCACTGAGGCTACAGATTCATCTGACTCAGACACTGGTGATGCAAGTGACTCCAGCTATGCCAGAGGTATGGCAAAAATCAGCGCCTACAAGCCAGGGTGTTGAGGGAATAGAGCAGATTGGTGAAAATTACCCAGATAGCTGCAGAACAAATGATGTGGTAAGTCTGACTTGGCACAGTAATGTACAGGAGAGGACCTGAGGGACCAGGGAGTGTGTGATGACCTGGGTAGGACCCAAGGCCTAGCTTTTGCCTTTAAGAAATAGACACAGCAATTGCATGCCTCAGTCAATGTTCCGTGAAGCAAGGTGGCAGCACACTGTACAGAGAAGGGAATGCTGTTGCTAGAGCTGCCAAGAAGTCACAGGAAGGAACTGAGTGTAGGGGGTAGGAAAGGGTAGCTTCTTCAGATGACTTCCCAGATTTAGAGCTTAGGTGTTTGGTGGGAAGGGCAGAAGAGATCTTAGCAAAGGGAAGATGTTTCCAGGTGAAATAGAGATTTCAGGAAATGAACCAGTAGGTAACATATACTCTTCCTGAGGGGTTGGTTAGGATAAAGACAGGAAGATGTTCCTAGGAACCTGTGGTGTGAACTGGTAGTTTCCGGGCTCTTCTCCGTGGTGGCAGATGTAAGCTAAAGTGAAGTTGGTCATACAACAGCTGTCTCTAAAGGCAGTCGCCACACACATAGTGCACACAGCATGCTTGGGAACTAGAGGAGACCACCGTCTAGGAGATCTGGCCCAACCCAGGAACTGAGTCCTGGACCCCTCTGTCTCCTGCAGTGGTGGAAGCAAACACAGTGGACACTGGGACCTGCAGTTCTGCCTTTGCTGGCTGGGAGGTACACACACGGGGCATTGGCTCCAAACTCCTCGTCAAGATGGGCTATGAGTTTGGCAAGGGTAAGTGCTTGCTGCCCTGAGATGAGAGGGAGGCCTCAACCCAGCTCAAGAGTCCAGCAGGTAGCACAGCCCCTGTCTTTCCCAGGTTTGGGCCGGCATGCAGAAGGCCGGGTGGAGCCCATCCATGCTGTAGTGTTGCCTAGAGGGAAATCACTGGACCAGTGCGCAGAGATACTGCAGAAGAAGACAAAGCAAGGCCAGACTGGTGCCAGCAGGCCTCCAAGATGTCGGAGGAGGAGTAGTAGACCTGAGGGCCGCCCACCCCCTCGGAATGTGTTTGACTTTTTGAATGAAAAACTGCAAAGCCAGGTTCCTGGGACCCCAGATGCTGGAGTGGATACCCCAGAGAGAAGGAACAAAGACATGTATCATGCCAGCAAGAGTGCCAAGCAGGCTTTGAGCCTGCAGCTCTTCCAGACTGAGGAGAAGATAGAGCGGACCCAGCGGGACATCCGGGGCATCCAGGAGGCCCTAACCCGCAACACTGGCCGGTATGTGTGGGATCCAGCTGAGGCAATATGGGCTCCAGTGGCTGTGCCCAGAGGATACCTGCTAAGGGTCACCTGACCTGAGTAGCAGCTGAGTCTGAGGTGGTCTGGATATTGGAGGGTGGGCATTGGCTACAGCAGCTGGGGGCTTGGTACTGGGGAGCCAGGAGGCAATGCTGACCAGCAGGCTCTCCCTAGGCATGGTATGGCGACAGCCCATCTGCAGGAGAAGCTGGAGGGAGCCCAGCGGCAGCTGGGTCAGCTGCGTGCTCAGGAGGCCGACCTACAGAGGAAACAGCGGAAGGCAGACACTCACAGGAAGATGACGGAGTTCTAGTGGCCCTGCCTGGGACTCAGCTCCCAACTGCCTTGGCAGAAAGACAGCTGTCGCCCTGACGCCTCAACAGCACTGAGAAGAGGAGCCAGCCCCTTCCTAGGACATCCCTTATTTAGCCTTTTCAGCCTAAAGTGTGAACACTGCTGAGTAGAGATGGGACATCAGGGCTGATTTTGAACTTATCTGCCCACCAAGCCCACCTACCAGTGTTTTGGGGTATCTCCTTAGGACATTAAAGTGATTTCATCATAACTCTCTCAGTGGAGACTCAGCTGGCTTCAGGATCTCTGGGGACAAAGGGATCTGTGTAGGTCCTGACAACAGATAGGTGGGCTGTGGGAGTCCCAAATGAGGCCACTGCCTCTGTCTAGGGTCCAAGAATCCAAGAGAAAAGCACTCTCCTTTTTATCCCTTCCTTGACCAAGTGGTAAGAACAGAACTCACGAACAGGCAGGGTGTGTGAGATGGAAACACCTTAGGGATCCTATCAGGAAAGCAGGCAGACCTGACTCCAGGGGGTTTGGGGTTCATTTCTGGTTTTCGGCTGCCATGGATAATCCATCCAGTTGACCTGCTTTGTTCACCTCACTAATGGGTGTCTGCCTCATTGGGGTAGAGGGGACCGTGCTTGTCTCTGTGATAATTGCCTTTGTGCAAGTTGCCATGATGAGGCGTGAGGCGAGCAGAGGCTGTGGGAGCAGCTGCGCAGGAGCTGTGTGGCTGCTGGGAGGTGCTGAGAAACACAGGAAGTGAGGTGAGGCGTCACCAGCAGCCCACAAAGACCTTCCTGGCTGCCCTAGACAGGGCCAAGCAGCAAACCCCCGGTGGCCTTGGTAAGTGCTCCCCCATCCTCTATCCTGGGCCAGTCCCCAACCTCTCCATGCCCTGGGGTCTGGGAGGGTTAGTCCCTGCCTGGCTAGGCCTTTGATAACTTGGCTGTAGCCAAGTTAGTCAGCTTGGGCCCACTCTGTATAAGAAGCCTATACTCCAGGCCTGGACAGGCAGGCCCTCACCCTGATTTTATTCACCCTGAACTCATGGGCAAGACCCTAATCAGCTCTACTAAGGGCAACTCCAGGAAAGGCAGGAACCCTGGGAAGGGAAGAGTGGGGTGGGAGTACATGGCCCTCATAGCAGCTCCCCTGTTCATTGACCCCCAACTGCTTAACTTGCGTTGTGAGTAATCTAGGAACAGTGCTTGACACAAGGGGTCACTCCTTGGGCATTGGTGGCCAGAGGTGAGATCTGTGGTCTGTGGCTCAACGTCAGTGATGTCAGAGACTTCCCCAGGTGATGGGCTTGAGCTAGAGATACAGCTTTGTTCAGTGAGGTCATAACTCCTGGCCGTGCTCCTGCATCTCCACTCCTGATAACTAAAGGGGTAGGCAGAGCCCTTCTCACTAGGATCCTTAGCTAGAGAAGGAAGGTGGGTCCCCAGGGCAGGGCAAAAATGCAAGGCTGGGGGTTTCCGGTGTGCTGAGTCAACCAGGGAGAAGGAACCCACTGCTGGGCCAGATCTGCAAGTAGGCTGCAGCTGTACACTGGTCCCACAGCCAGCCAGCCCCCAGTGCTCATCTCTTCTGTCCCCAGGTCTCCCTTCCCTGCTTGACAGGATGAGGCCACCAGTGCCTTCAGCCCCACTAGCTCTCTGGGTCCTGGGCTGCTTCTCCCTGCTCCTTTGGCTATGGGCACTGTGCACAGCCTGCCACAGGTATGTGCCTGGGATTCTGTCTGCCTTTACCCTGCGTGGCTCAGAGCCAGAAGTCACAACAGAGAAGTCCATAGGATGGCTCTCCATGTGCTTCCACACTGAGCCTGGGCCATCATCTGACCACCTCTGCGCCTTCCTCTGCCTACTAGACTAACAGCACTCTTGCCCCCAGGAAGAGAGCTCAGAGGCAGCAAACTGGGCTGCAGGGCAGTTTGATGCCAGTGGAAGTGGTGAGTGCCAGACTGTCCCTGGGGCTGGGGTGAAGACAGCAGGGGATCAACCAGCATTCCTTGCCCCCCAGCCACTGCTGAGACAGGCCCACCTCTGCTCCCTCAGCAAGTCTGACACCAGACTGCATGAGCTGCACCGAGGCCAACGCTCCACCATAGGTGAGTTCCTGGGAACCATAAGTGTAGGGCTGGTGGCTTCAGTCTCCTACCACTAGGGCTAGCCCCACAGTGACTGCTGCCTTGACTTCACTCCTAGCCCCACGGCCTGCTAGCATGGATCTTCTGCATCCACGCTGGCTAGAGTTATCCAGGGGCAGCACCAGGTCTCAGGTACCCAACTCTGCCTTCCCACCACGGCAACTGCCCAGGGCCCCTCCTGCTGCCCCTGCAACTCCGCCTTCTACTAGCCCTGAGGCCACTTACTCCAATGTGGGGCTGGCTGCAATTCCCAGGGCCAGCCTGGCTGCTAGCCCTGTGGTGTGGCCTGGAAGACAGCTGACCATTAGCTGTACCAGGCTTGGTCCTGGGGCCGAGTATGCCTGCATCCAGAAGCACAAAGGGACAGAGCAGGGCTGCCAAGAATCACAACAGAAGGCTAAGGTGACCCCAGCTACTCAGGTAACGTCAGCCTGGGAAGGGCAGGGTAGATGGGACTGAGCCCATCCTTGGTGAGGACAATGCTGAACCCTCCTTGGGTTTGCCTCTTCTCTCTAGATGGATGTCTTATACTCTAGGGTCTGCAAGCCTAAAAGAAGAGACCCAAGACCTGACACAGACCAGCTGAACCTCCAGGATGGGAGAACAATTCTGGCCCTTGGGAATGATGTGAAATATGAGGCTATCACTCTCAGGGGCCAGGATATGAAGCAAGGAACCTTAGAAAATGTATATGAAAGCATCAAGGAGATGGGCCTCTGAGCAGCTGAGCCCTCACCTCCTGTCTGCTTCTGCTTCAGGAGGGTTTGATGTGCAGGTCCTTCTGTGTCCTTCACCTCCACAGCTGACAGCACAAAGCTCAGGTCCAGTCCTTGTGGCCTAATTAAATCTCTGTTCAGTAAGATTGGCTCTCAGTTGCTTTTTTTTTTTTTAAAGCTGGGAAGGTTGGAGTGGGAGTTTTCTGAAAGGGTTAGATGTCCCCTTCTAGTCTTTGGTTTTGATCCTTGGGCTCTGAGGCTATGGCCTGGTCGTTAGACTCAGAATTCTGTCAGTAGGCCCCGAGGGTATGGAACAACAGGACCAGTTGGAAGAGTGGGATCTGGACCCTCAGATCCTCCTTAAACCTCTGTCACCAGCCCTTGAAGTTACATAAGTAGGCGGCTGCTGGCAGTCCAGCTTGCAGGAGGCCAGCCAAGAAGGTGCCACCCTTTCCAAGCTCTGGTGGCTTTTCGGGCTAAGCCCTACTTCTTGGGCTGTAGGGCTTGTGGGCATCTTGGAGCTGTCTGCAGGAGTTGAGCCGGCCCCCCAACCCCCACCAGTCTTATCTGGAGCATCCTGTAAGTCCAATCCGGGACAGAGGGAAGCATGGGCTACTTGAGGTGTTGCTGTGGGGGAGGGACAATAAACACAAGCACCAGAAAAAAGCAGAATAGGGGACATGGCCAGTCAGGCAGCTGGAGGGGGGCCAGAGGTGGGGGGGGTGCAGATCCTGGGTGGGGGCTGACCTGCCTGCCTGTCATAGAGTCTGGCGTCAATTCTGCAGCATAAGCCATAGAAGCTGAGCCCCCCACCCCTAGCCAGTACGGTCTGCGAACCTCACCTGCCCCACTCTTGAGGGTCAGGACATAGCATCTGTAGCCTCTCCAGATTCTAAGTGCAGAGAACCTGGGTCAGTGTGCTACACTGGTTACTGTGCCCACATCACTGCAGGTACAGGTGGGCAGGGGTACTGCCAGTTTCTTTGTGAAGATGGCGTCTGGTCTGTGCACACTTTGGGCTCCGAGGGCATGGCAGCTGGGGAGGCGCATTGGCCTGTGTTTGTGTGTCAGTGTGTCTGTGGGTCAAGCCAGGCTAAACTGAGAGACCAACTGATGCTTCCTGTGAAGACAAGTTGAGGTAGGGCCATGCAGTCCATACCAGCTGCATCTGGTGGGGAGTTGGGCACCAAACAGATTTGAGATAGAGTCGGGGGTCCCAGGTCCACTCTCCCCCCACTCCCATCCCCATTTCAGGACCCTTCTATAGGTGGCAGCCTGGTGGGCTTGGAGTTCTCAAAGCTGCAGGAACCTCAGACCATGAACCCAGGAACTTTGGAAGCCAAGGCTGAAGCCTCAGCGCAGCTCCCAGTGCCTTCTGTCCACATATCCAATGCCAGCAAAGAGGTGAGGTGGTGGTCGATACCCCAAGTGTGTGTGTGTATATGGAGTAACCCAGTGTGCTAGAGTGACAGATGCCAGCACAGATGTCAGAGGTCTCTGTGAAAAAGGAGTCTCAGCCTAACTATCTAGGGGCCCTGGCCCCTACCTCCACACTTGCCAGCCCTATACTGCAGCAGGGGCTGACTATTCAGAGATCCGCCTGTGCTTTGAGCCCAGTCCCCTCAAAACACACACACACACACACACACACACACACACACACACACACACACACACACACACACACACCTGGCCCTTGGCCCATAGCTGTGCTGGCTGGGAAGGCTGAGCCATTGCTATCCTTGCCCACTAAGTGAACTAAGTGAACCTTCAGAACTCTACTCAGCACCAGGGTCTGAAGGAGCCATTATGGAAGGAAGTGTGTGCTGTGGGGAACACAAGCCTCTTATGGACCCCTGTCCTGTCCTGTCCTGTGAGTCCTGGATTTTCAACTCTGCATCCTAGGCTGGGGGTGGAGACAGGTCTCCTGCCTGATGTCCACACACATGTTCAGGCCTGCACATGTCCATGTTGGGCAGCCTCATCTCTAGAATATGCCCCCCCCCACCCCGGGGCTAGGGTTAAAGGCTGGAAAAGGTCACAGAGGCTGATGTTCAGGCCTGCACATGTCCATGTTGGGCAGCCTCATCTCTAGAATATGCTCCCCCCCACACCCCGGGGCTAGGGTTAAAGGCTGGAAAAGGTCACAGAGGCTGCAAGCCTTAGCCTGTCTACCAGCCCCCTCTGTTTGGGGGCACCAGCTGTCACCTTTAGTCCAGATGAGACTCAGAAACCCATGCTCGAGTATGGGCTGGGTCCGAAACTTCTGGGGTTTTTTGTTTTTGTTTTCCCAGACACTAAGCCTCTATGGAGCAAGTAGTATCCCCAAACATGATGTGCCACCTTCTAAACTTGCCTCTTGGACTCTCTAAGAGATTATCTGGATCCTGACTGCCTCTCGCTGAAGCCAAAACTGTAACTCCACTTGGCTGGCCGTGCTGCTTCCTGGCCATGCCAAGCCTCCCTACCTTCTGCTGGAGAGGCTTTTCTCTAAGTCTCTGAGGTCAGATTCTCCTAGTTGCCCCTATTCCTCAAGGCTCACCTGCACAGGTGGCATAATCAGAGACTTGGACAGAGCCAACAGGCAGCAGTTTCGGCAAAGCAGCTTGAGCCTTCTGAGCTCCCGTGTGGAGTTTCCCTTCAGAGTCTGGCTTGGAGCCCTGGAAGGAAGCCCTGGTTCACCTTAAGGCAGCTACAGCAGTAGCAGCAACAGTGGAGACTGGAGCTAGGACCTGACCAGCAGCCAGTCTTCTCCATCCACTCCGTCACCCCTGCTGCCCTCTGAAGCTTTCTTTTTGGGGAGGCTACCCTGAGAAAAAGGAAGGTAGGCCTGGGGAAATACCCTCTAGGGTTGGGCAGGACAGGGTGGCCACTGTTGACCTAAGCCCCTATCACTTCAGAGCGCTATTGGGGTCACGTTCCAGTGTCTGTGGAAGAGCTGTGAGGAGGTGCTATGCGCAGTGACTGGGAGTTTGGTCAGGGTGGGGTCAGGCCTCACTAAAACTTAAGCTCTCATCTCTGTTCCTTGCAGGAGGTAGGCAGAGCCAGAGCAGAGCGATGGCAAGGAGGACTTCAACGACACGGAGCTTGATGCTGGTATGGACATGCTGCCTAATGTGTTGTTAGCCTGACTCCAGTGTCTCCTATAGTCTCCATGCCACTCGCCTTCTTCATGTGGAGCCCCCAGCTCTTCCCAGTCTATTACAGCCCTTAGCTTTGTCTCCACCTCCCAAGCTGTCCACCTCCCAAGCTGTCCAGCTGTCCAGCTGTTCCACAGGCATGCCACAGTGACCATGCCTACCAGCCAAGTGAGGCCAGAGAAATTGGGCTCAAGTCTCAGAGCACTCTGGAGAGAAACAGTACAGGGGTTGTGGCTCATTCCATAGCTGTCTGGCCACCTGCGGACAGGCCAGGACCTACATACCAGCCCTGTCCTTGGGGCCAACCTGACGTATGTGTAGTTGGAGGGGCTGGGCGTGTACTAGGTGGTAAAGGTCTCAGCTGACGATTCTCCATACCCACCACGTGTCTCCTCCAGGAAGCCCCGGGTTGATGCCAGAAGGTACCGGAAAGTGTATGGCATGGGACTCGTGGTGCTCAGCTTGTGGCTGGAAGAAAGCCTGCTAGCAGTTCCTGGACTGAGCCAATCTGTGATGCTACTGCCTGGCCTCTTTCTCACTCCTAGCCTGAACCTGCAGCAAACCTGTGGTGGGGTGACTCCTGGAGGGGAGAAATGATTGCATACTCAAAGCGCCTTGAGACTGCTTGTTGTCCTTTGGCTGCAGGGGCAGTTTGCCTCCCTGTCTGTCACTTACCTACTTGTCGAAGATGTTGATGGACCCTGTAAAGCCTGTTTAAGATGCACTTTGAGAGGTATGGGGAGGAGTCTCGTGCCCACACGCAAGGTGGTGGTTGCAGGACCTTGAGACTGACGTTCACCATGTAATGAAGCTCAGGTGTCTTGTGCCTTGGCCATAGGAGTTGAGGAGAAAAATTAAAAATTGTGGAGATAGGGGCTAGGGATTTAGCTCAGTGGTAGAGCGCTTACCTAGGAAGCGCAAGGCCCTGGGTTCGGTCCCCAGCTCCGAAAAAAAGAACCAAAAAAAAAAAAAAAATTGTGGAGATTGTTTGTTTGTTTATTTTTCCAGAAACCAAGGTTACCTCCCCCGGGGAAAGAAATGGAACTAGGAGGGAAGCAGAAAGTGAATGATAATCAAAGAGCAGGCAGCTGTCTCCCTCCATCCAGCAGCAGATCCAAGGAAGGTACTATATTCAAACCACACAGGAGGCATCTGCATGGAGCAGCAATTTCCCATTTTATTTAAAGTGACTGTTTTGCAAGAATGTCTACACTAAATCCCATCACAGAAAGGAAACCCACAGGCAACCTGGAGCACACCTAGGCAGACAAATGGCAAGAACCACTAGAGAAGGTAACCCTTACCTGTCTGTGGCTATAGAGAGAGAGCAGGACAACAGAGCAGTGAACCCCACCAACTGATTATGACAAACCTCCCACAAATATTGAACACATCTTCAGTACAAACACAGTTTATAATAATTAATATAAAGTCAATATAATATAGATTATCCCCAGAAAAAAAATCAGCAATCTTCAAACACTGCCTTCTTTTTTCCTTTTTGTTGACAGATTGAAAGCATAAGATTGAAAAAAATAAATATTTAAGAAAAGCACACACAGCACCCTCACTACAAGTGATTCTAAAAGAGCCACATACAAATCACAATAGAGTCTGAAAAATAACACCACCATTAAGTATGGCTTTCTTAGGAGTTGTACATGTCATAGAATGAGCCAAAGTAAGATTATCTTTCATAATATTGCAAAAAGTTCCAGTTTTGCATTTTCTCGGGTTTTGTTTTGTTGCCTGTTTTTAAAGGAAGATGTGCAAAATTGGAAGCATAGCTGTGTCTGAGTCAGGTCCCTGTCCTAGCAGTGTCCTGGTCCCCAAAACTCAGAGTCCAAATACACAAACTGGTTGGGATCCAAAGACCCATGCCAAGGTCATATCACTTTCTCATCTCAACTTCACAGCGCCCACAA
The DNA here is from genome assembly GCF_021556685.1 of Rattus norvegicus. Classification (NCBI taxonomy): domain Eukaryota; kingdom Metazoa; phylum Chordata; class Mammalia; order Rodentia; family Muridae; genus Rattus; species Rattus norvegicus. The sequence goes on from NC_141536.1 coordinate 169,319,629, forward strand.
CATGGGCTGTATTTTCCACTTTGGTGTTACAAACACCAGAATACAGACACACACACATACAAAAAAAAAATACAAAATGTGAAATGTAATCTACACATTTTTCTTCTTCATAAAAAAATATTTATTAGTTTGAACATTGATTTAAAAAAAGTCACATTTAAAAAAAAAAACGTATACATACATCTTTTCCCTCCATGCCTCCTGAGATGGATGTGTTCATCTGGATCTCTAGAGTTCCACTTTCCAATTGGAAACTGAGCGAGAACAAAGCCTGCCACAAGGCAAACACTTGGAAGGTGGTGGGACCAGAACTGGGACCCTCAGTTTTCTGGTACAGTACTGGTTTTAAGGAAGTGCCCTGGTTCCGACAGGGAACCCCAGAAAGGCCAGAAAAGGCAGTCTGGAAGGGGAGCCAGTCAGAGCAAGACATCCTGAGTGGAGGCACAGGAGCCTTGGGAGGTGGGCCAGGGGTCCTGCGTCCTGGGCAGGACAGCCTGAGAAGTTGGGACTGATACAAAAACCCAGAGACAGTGGTAGCAAAGGTCTAGTTTCCAAATGCATTTTATAAGAAAGTGTTTAGAAAAGGCATTTCAAAAGAGGGAGAAATGTACTAAGTCTGGGAGCGCTCAATGGGCTCTGGCAAGGATGGAGAGTCTCAACCTGGAGTTTTGTTGGTAAAAGGAGGTCTGGCTATATCATCATAGATGGAAATGTACTCCAGAACTGGCGTGCCTCAGAGCAAGAGGGCAGTGAGTAGAGGGACACACAGCTTCCCAGGCATCTGTTCCTACACACTGTGTATAGGAGGGTCCTGGTCCTCTCCTTCCTGTTGTTTTGTTTAAAACAACAGAAGCTGTGACTACTTCCTTCCATAGGACCAGGCCAGCACCCTCTGCAGCTTAGGCAGCTAGTGCGTGAGGAGTGTCACAAGTGACGTGTTCTGCACAACCACTGGGACCTAAATTACAGTTTTATTATGGCGTCTCCTTACTTACCAAAGAGAACAGATGTGCCAGTTTTAAAAAACAAAGTATAAAAGCTATCTGAGTGTCTGAGAAAGGGAAACAAAACTCTCTAATTGGCCCTAATGCTTAGTAGCTTTCTGAGCCCTTGCACAGGGTGGGGATTAGCCCAGCAGCACTCACCAGAGTGCTCACTGAACAACCACTGCAGTGGGCCTTTGGGAGTTGAGGTGGGTGAGGGACGGAATGTCTTGATAGTTTTGTCAGAAACAGCCTCAAGAGAAAGGCAGGCTGCAGCATCTATATCTACCCTGCCAGTGAGTGGACAGCTGTCTCCCTGGGCCTCGAAGCCATGGAAATGAAGCCCACACTTCATAGAACAAGTGATAGAACCTGTAGAAATACAGCAAGAGGACTTGATGAAAGGTTGAAGGAAACCACTCCACTGGAGTCCTATCAAGTGAGAAAAACAATTTGAAACAAAGTAACCTGTAGTGACCACCTCCAAATGTCTCTGACTTCTTTAAAATTTGGTTCCTAGGCAGAGAGGCATAGCAGCACACTGCAGCTAGGAACACCCACCTCCAGTGTTAGCAGCAACAAAGGCAAGAGCTGAGCTCTATCTGGTCCAAGGAGGGATCAGCAAAAGCACAGGCAGAACTCAGGGTGCACAATGGGGCTCTCCATGAAAGTGCACACAGAACAAAGAGCTGTGGCCTTTGCAGCTCAACCCTGTGAGCTTCAAGTGGAAAGTATCCGGCCACAGGTCCCCTCTTGAACAGACAGCACTCCTCCTCAGCCTGCCAATTAGGTAGCTGCTTCCCACAGAGATAGCACCTGGAGCCTAGGGCTTCCAGAGAGGCATCTGCAGCCGTTTTGTGTTAAGCACCAAAGCCTGGAGGTAAGAGGGTTGCAGGACTTGTTGCCCACTAGGTTCCACCAGCTGCTATGGGACAACAGAACCCAAGAGGACAGAGTGACACAGGGCCATAGCCCATAACCTGACTGCTTGGGGAGGGGGCAATAGAAGGAGATTGAGCAATGCTGTGGATGAAGCAGTTTGTGTTTATGCAAAACTCAACACCTACTCAGGCCTGCAGACTGGGGGGCTGCCCTCACGACCATAACCAGTGTTGACCCTGACCTGTACACTGAGTCATCTTGCATCCCTAGCCAGGTTCACAGCAAAGGGCTCCTTTGATACCCTGAGGAAGCATACCCAGGCCTTGGCGCAGCCCTGCCCATGCATCTAGACACCTGCTGGGGATACCTGGACAGGTGGGAGCATGCATTCTCCCTTTTCTTAAACCCACACTGTACCCCTTGCTTCGTGTTCAGTCCTAGTGCTCCCCAGTTACTGGAGCCACACCCAGTTTTTAGCTCACAGGACCAGTTTCTGCAATGGGGAGGGTACAGCACAGAGGAGGGCCTGTAAGAAGAGCTTCAAGGAACTAGCATGGCCCTGCTCCTGGGTAAGCAAAGATCCACTAAGACACACACACAGGTGAACAAAGCGATTCCGCCACCACTCACCCTGCCCCCTAGAGCAGGGCCCCTAGGAGATCCAGGCAAAGTCTTTATCAGGCTCCCCAGCGGGGCTGTGAGGCCCCTGTGGAGAGTCCTCATCATCCTTGTCATCTCCCAGCAGTGCATCCTCATGTGCCAAACCCACGTCGTCCTTCCATTTGGCCACATCCTCATCCTCGTCCTCACCCAGCTCCTCCTCAACTTCCCCTCGTGGATCATCCGGGTCCTCCAGGTATGGCCCTTCACCAGCAAACAGTGCCTCAGGGGAGCCCTCACCACCTCCACCGTGGTCCAGTGGTGTGCCCACACCCCGGCCAGCACAGTCTGCACACACACCATGGCGACGAGAGCCGTGCTTAATGCCCACGCTGGCTGCAGACATGAACACGCGGCTGCACACTTTGCACACGTACTTCTTGTCCTTGCTGTGGACCTAGAGGGACAGAATAGTCAGTGGAAGGGTGAAGTATTGGGGTGAGGAGTATTAGGTCATGAGAGACACAGGAGGGACAGCCCCTGACAGGGACTGTAGGTAACATCTAACATCTATCTGGAGCCCCCGTGGGCAATATCACTAGAGGCAGCAAATTGTCTTGGGGATGCTATAGGCACCAGGGGAAGCCGTGCCATGCCACCAGCTACAAACTGGGCCAGACCCCAACATACCTGTATCCAAGTACTCTCACTCAATGGTACAATTCTCACTGGGTCATATGACTCCTTCTTCCTGAAGTAGCCTTCCTACAAACGTCCATGCAAAGCAAACTGAGAGGCTCCTATCAGTCCTAGAGAAGCTCTGGAGCACAGACCACATTAACTCTGTGCAGGCAGAGGCCTGGCAACCCAGGTGGTGCAGAGCTAATAGTTACCACACTGCTCACCTAGGTGCACAGGACAGGGGACCCACACACAGCTGTGGTTGGAAGCTGCAAGTGGAATCATCCTTTGAGGAAGCCCAGTCTTAACTTGGTGAGCTGAGCAGCATGGGAGCTACAGGTGAGGAGTAGAGGGAGAGGGGTCAGCACAGAGTCCTAAGAGAAGATGGGTGGGAAGCAGACTGCAGCCTGACAGCAGGGCAGTGGAGTTGAACCCCAGCCTGGCTCCTATGCACATTGCTTCCCTGAAAAGGGGCAAGACCTTCTGCCTGAAAGGCAAGGACAGAGATGTGCAGTTAAGGTCAGCAGAGGAAATATGGCAGCCAGGGAGGGACAGCAGCAGTCGGTGCCCTGCCTGTTGTAGTACTTAGCAGGAAAGCACAGTATGCTATAGAGGGGCCTTGAGTGTGCAGAACACAAAAGTCCATAGAGTTCCTGGAGGAGAAGCAGGAGGCCTGGGCCTGCAGAAGTGTGCATAGGAACTAGTGTACTCCGTAGAAAGTTAGCCCATGCAGAATTGCTTTCCAAGAGATGGGATTTGTGGGGTACCTATAGGGGTTCTCAGCCTGGACAGCCTCACTGTACCTCCCTGTATATAAGACCTGACCCTAAGCTTCAAAATGGAAGCTGGAGGAACCCAGAAGAGCCCATAACTGCCCCTGGCCAGGCAGTCCTAGGCCACACACAGATGGACTGATCTCAGGTCAACACCCTAGAATAGATTTCCTTGCTAGAAGCTTCCCCAGACTCTAGGCTCCCTTCCTTCCTGCATATGCTGCCACCAGGACTGCTGGAGAGCAAGCAAGCTACACACAGCTAAGGGGGTGGTTATAACTTGTTCCCACTATTCTGAATCTGCCAGTTCTCCAACTATAAGCATGACGGCAAAGGGCTCCTCCACTCAAAGATTTGACCACAAGATGGCACTGTGGTTCTGTCTGGGCCTTGAGAGCTACTCTCCCGTCCTGGGCTTCCCAGGCTTCCAGACCCTAAGATCTTGGGGAACACCCAGCCTCCCCTTTCTTGAATATACCATTCTTGCCTTCCACAGAACTCTGAGTTACGTCTCAAATATCCATCAACTGACAAAAACTTGGGAAGCCCACAGCATGACTTGAAAAGGATTGTCACTGGGGGGGGGGGGGGGGGGGACTTGAAGCTGGGGTGCCAGCTTCATAAGCTTCCCTAAAAGCTTGATTCTAGAATATGTAATAGCTTAGTACATATGGCACTTTTTGGTTTCTTTGGCTTGAGTGTCTCTCTCCCTCCCTCAGGTGGCCTGAAATTCTCAACACCCTTGTTTCAGCCTCTATGATTCTGCAGTTATATGTCTACAGATGTTTTACCATGCTTGGTTTTATGTAGTGCTAGTGCTCAAACCCAGGAGTTCCTGCATATTAGGCAAACACTCTACCAACTGAAACACACACACACACACACACACACACACATACACACACACACACACACACACACGAGCTCTTGTTTGCCATTTTAAACCCAAAGTTTCACAAAACTTAACAGCAGTGTTGATTAGACAGGAGCAGGCCTAGGAATCTGGCACTACAAGATTCCTGTGGCCTGGGAACTGCCATGGGAGCTACCATGTGAACGATCAGCTGTACTCTGATGCTCAGAGACGACAAAGATGTTTCAGGGAACTCTCACCATCCTAACTGACATGCCCAGGAAAAGAGAAGGATGCTGGGCATCCTGCAATCTGCTGCCACGTCCCTTGACAATGGTGTTTAGAATACTTCAGACCATGCCTTCCTGATCCTGTCAGTGTACAGAGTGGCCCTCAGCACTGTATCTTCACCTCTGCAGGGGCTTGGAAGGGCTTTTGCTTGCCAAGGGGAAGATGGTGAGCATAGTGATTTGGGATACAGAGCTGCATCTAAGCAGAGAGGGTCATATGTTTTCAAAGATAGGCATTCCAAGGAAACCATGTAAACTATAGACCTTTTTCTCACCCAAGTCTTGACACATGGGGCGTCACAGTCATCAAACACAAGATCTACCTACTCTGTAGGTAGCAGATTCTGAGCTTGGTAACAGGCTGGTTTAAAACTTATCCTCCTGCCTCCTCCTCTAAAATGAGGTGACTCCCAGAAGTGGAAACAAATACCCCATATATGAAGGGCAGGCAGAGTGAGCCAATCTCAAACAAGGGTGAATGAGGTTTCAGTTAAGAAAATGCCCACTAGGGGACGGAGAGGGGTTAGGGAGATGTTGGCCCAGAAATCAGGAAAGGGAATAACAATTGAAATGTAAATAAGAAATACCTAAGTTAATAAAGATGGAGAAAAAAGAAAATGCACACTTTTTTAAGACTTTTCATTACCTACGAGCTGAAAGTCAAGACGCAGTATTCTCTGAATAGGAAAAGGTGTGTGGAGGTGACAACAGTCAGCTTAAGTTTACCTCAGTCTGTAAAACTCTGCAGACTCAGCAACAAACACAGAACTAGTGAAGGTTATTTTGTTTCTCTTTTTGAGACAAGGTCACATGTATCACAGGCTGGCCTTGAATCTGCTAGTAACTGAGGATGACCTTGAACTTTTTAAAAAATTTACTGTGTGTGTGTGTGTGTGTGTGTGCGCCTGTGTGCCTCTCAACACCATAACTGTCCACACAGAGGACAACCTATAGATAGAAGGGAGTCTGTTCTCTCCTTCCAACCATGTGGGTCCTGGGATGGAGCCCAGGTTGTCAAGCTTGGTGGCAGGCATCCTTATCCACTGAGCCAACTAAATATCTTGAACTTCCCATACTCTCGACTCCACTTCCCAAGGGTTGGTATCACAGGAATATTCCATCACGTGGTGCTAGGCCTGCTGTGCCATTCCTTAGTTCTCTGACCCTGACTGCAAGACATCCCCTAACTCCATCTTCCTCTAAATGTTCCCCTTCCCAAACCCTGACTCATTTTTAGGAGCTCTAATTCCCTGAGCCTTGCCTGATATAAACTGCCTGTGCCTGCCTGACTTTGCTGATGTGTCTTGCTTGAACCAATCTACTTGTTTCTTGACAAGGTACTAAGAGCCAGGCACAAGAGTAGGGATGCAAACAGGTAGGCCGGAGTGTAGGTAGCAGCATGCACTCTGCAGTGGCTGAGGAGGCCAGCAAGCAGACAGCAAGTGATGTGCCATCACTCTCTGCACTCAGACTCAGACAGGCTTGGAGTCCCCAAGGAGAAGCGCAGTAATGGGGTCGGGGCAGCTCTCCCCGTTCTGTTCCACATTCGCTCTACAAGGCACCTATTACTGGGGTGGAGGGTTGGGATGTCCTGGGTATTCTACAGCCTGCTCCTGACCTGCCTGTCAGGACATCTGAGACAAAATGGTACTTGAACCCTCATGTACTGATGCCTGCACTCACCAGAGTATGTCGCTTCATGTGCTCTCTCCTAGTGAACTTCTTGCCACAGATTTCACAAGGGTAGGGCCGCTCTCCAGTATGTGAACGCATGTGTCTCTTAAGGATGCACTGGTGCATGGCTGAGAAGCTGCAGTAGGGGCACTTGAACTTCTTCCTGATCACCGTGAATTCGTTCACTGAAAGACAGTAGAAGAGCCATTAGCACCTGACCTCACGTGACCAACCACCTCACTCCACCTCCAAACAGACAGTCTACTCACTCATCGGAGTACAGGGGGGTGGCTGCACAGCTCCCAGGAGCCTCCCGCAAAACAGACAACCTTCCAGGACTTTGCTGAGATCATATCAGAGCTTCACTGAGTCAGCAGCTTGCTATGGGAACAAGTCACCCTACATAGCTGTCTTAACCCTGTTCAGAGCTTCCCTATACACGTGATCCCACTGGACACCATTTGGCATGGATGCATTACATACTACCCCGGAGAGGAAGATAAGAAAAACTACCACTCAACCTGGGCAGTGGTGATGCACACCTTTAATCCCAGCACTTGGAGGGAGGAGAAAGGTGGATCTTTGTGAATTTTGAAGCCAGCCTGATCTACAGAGTAAGTTCCAGGACAACCAGGGCTACAACAAACAAACAAATGAACAAAAAACAAACAAACAAAAAACAGCACTCAAGTGTGGCACAAGCCCAAAAGCTGGGAATAATAATCAAATGGTTTAATATAGTTCTGTCCTGATAACCGGGCAGCACACTGTGGCAGGGGCACTTCACTGTCATCTCTAAGTGAATAAATATACAATCAATCTCAAAAGTTCAGGGGATCCCTCAGTGTCCCCAGTATTATTCTGCTCCTGAGGTCCCAGCCACAGTGTGGGTCTTGGAACTGAAGAGCACAGAGAACAGCCCTGAGAGCACCCAGGTGTCCACAGGCCTGATAATGTCAGGGAGACCCTGTTTAAGTCATAGGGAGCCTCATGCTTATATGACAGTCTTTTATCCTCAAATCTCCTGCCATTCTAGGTACCTAGGATGTGCTTCAGGCCAGTGAACACTGAGCACTCTGTGCTAGACCTGGAGAGGCCCAGTTTACCCCAGTATCTGTAAGTCAGGCTCCGATACATCACAACAGGCAACTGGTCATTTCCCCAGAGCTACTGTACACGTTCCTGGTTTCTATGTTTCTAAAAAGGATACTGAGTTCCTGCAGAAAGCTGAGTACATTCTCCCCAAGGCTCCCTTTTCCTTCAGATTTAAGTTCTTAGTAAGGTCTTTAATCCCTGCACCTGGGAGGCAGAGGCAGGTAGATTTCTGAGTTTGAGGCCAGCCTGGTCTACAGAGAAAGTTCTAGGACAGTCAGAGCTACATTGAGAAATACCATATTGAAAAAAAAAACAAAACAAAAACAAAACAAAAAAGATTTTCTTTGTGTGTGTATAAGGCAAGCTCGTGTACAGGTAGGAACTGGGGACAGGAGTGGGAAGATAGATTCATCACAGCCTAGAGAATGAAACCAGTCACTATGGTCAGCAATCTGGTTTCTTTTGGGTCTCTTTTTCTTGTATGAACACTATGTGTACTTAAAGAGCTGAGATCATATGTGTACTGGATGGACTATCACACGCAGCATATTGTGACCTCATTTAAACCATCATTTTAACCACACATCCTAAGTGTTTGGATAACATGTAACTTATTAGAGATGGTGGGATTGCACATCCACATTGCTTACACTTTGCCCACAGAAATTCTTCAGTAGGTCTCAGAAGCAACTCCTGAAAGGCAGACCCTGTTTCTATTCTCTGTGCCTTTAGCCAACCCCAGTGCCCAGTGCCCAGTGCCAGGGGAGCATGTGAAACAGTGTAGTTCCCACAGACGGGCCTTCCCAAAAATGGGTCCCAGTAGGAGACTAGAGCATGTGGCAGTGATGGTCGTGTGGTGCCGGGGTTTCTATGTATACTAGAAGGGAGACAGAGAAAAGGCAGCCAGTACTTAGCTCTGCGTGACCAGAACTAGTGGCATGCTCACGGCATATGCCATGTGACAGAAGAAACACACATCTGGCCACTACGCACACCAGTCCTGGAGCTCCCAAAAGGGAAAACACGAGCTGCTTTTTGTCTTTTCCTTTCAGGTCTTGACTTGGCCCACATTCCAGGCAACAGAGCAATGTTCCTCAGGCAGAGACACTGCCTGTCACATACCTCCACAATGGCCCTTCTCACTCCCATGATTCCTACTTTCCTCTTACCACATTTAAAATAAATGAGCCAGGGTTGGGGATTTAGCTCAGTGGTAGAGCACTTGCCTAGCAAGCGCAAGGCCCTGGGTTCAGTCTCCAGCTCCGAAAAAAAGAAAAAAGAAAAAAATAAAAAATAAAATAAATGAGCCACTCACAGACAGAAAGGGAAAGCAAGGAGCCAAGTTTCTACAACATTTTTTTAAAAAGATGTCTTGGGGTTGTATCCACACTTTTTATTCTATAAACACAAAGACTGAAGCACTGTGGTTGAGCGTGCTTTTAATCCCAGCACTCAGGAGGCAAGGGTAGGAGGATCTCTGAATTTGAGTCCAGCCTGGTCTACAGAGCGACTGCTGAAGTGACAGTAGTTAAGAGTATACACTATCCGTATAGAGGACCTAGTTTGGTTCCTAGCACACACACTGGGCAACTCACAGCCACCTAGAACTCCAGTAACATGTGAGCCAACACCCTCTTCTGGCCTTCATAGGTACCACCACCATCCCCACAATTATAAAAATAAAATGCTGAAAATTTTAAATTAGGGGGCTGGAGAAATGCTCAGTGCTTAGGAGCACTTGCTACTGAATACCCAAGTAGTTCACAATTATCTAGAATTCCAGTTCCAGAGAATCCGATGCCCTGTTGCCTGTGAGCACCAAGCATGGGTGTGGTGCACACATATAGATACAAGCAAAATGGCGCACACATATAGATACAAGCAAACATTCGGGCAGGTAAATAAAAATAAATTAAACTTTTAAATGGGACAAGTAAAAATCATGAAACTATAGCTTAAAAGGGACATGGGGGAAGGGGGTACAGAACATTATATGATGTGTATACGTATGTGTAAATGTCTGGATTGCTTATTGTGAGAAAATGACCAGTGAAATTCATCAACATTAAGAATAAAACTGTACCAAAAAAAATAACCAAAAAAAAAGAATAAAACTGTAATCATCTTAAATACATCAGAAATTAGTTAGTAAAATTCAATTTTTCATGGCAAATAAAAATTTGTAAGAAATTTTAAGTGGTTTAATTGCATATTATATTTAAGTACATAATTTAGAATACATGTTAGATGAATAAATGTAAGTAGAAAGCTTTTTTTCTTTTTTGGAGGCAGGGTCTCACAGTGTAGCTTTGGCTGTCCTGGAACTCTCTCTGTAGATGACACTAGCCTCAAACTCAAGAGATCTGCCTGCCTCTTCCTCCCACGTGCTGGAATTAAAGGCATGCACCACTATGCCTAGCTATAGAAAGACTTCTTTCCTTAGAAGAACAACTCAGTCTAGATATACCCATGATCCCCTCCTTGTGACAGGCTTTGCCCAGAGTGGACATAGATGGCAGGCGGGTGCTCCCCTTAACCCTATACTGCCATACTGGACTGGTGATGTCACTGTAATCCTAGCACTGGAAAGGCTCAATTAGGAGGGTGGAGAGATTGAGGCCAATGTGGGCTATGTAGAGACCTTAACTGCCTCTCAGCATCTCAACCTTATCAGAAAATGCAGGCCAAGGGAAATACAAAATAGCAGAATTCTGCAACATTGTACACCGTGGGACACTTGTGCATAAAAGCATCTTTGAAACTTTGAAACTGTCTATATGACTAGTGAATAATTGCTTGTCTTTTTGTAACATGAAATTTGGTTTAAAGTTTTTACTGTTGCCAAGCCACAAGATGCCACCTTTAGACATCAACAATACCCCTCTAGCTGTAGAACCCACAAGTGGTCACTCAGAAATCTTTTTGTTACTGTCAGGAATACCAAAAAAAGCGCCAGTGAGACAGGATAGGCAGATTTGCTACATGCAGACAGAGAAATTAGTGAGCACTTCCAGAGTCATCAATCATGAAAGGTCCTGTGTGTGTTTCTTCATAGAGCGACAATTTCCAAAGCACAGTACTTGTGATGCATCTCATTAATTGATACAAAAAAAGTTATGCCTCATTTTTCCATTTATAAATGTACCTTTTACATTAAAATAACAAAATATGAAGACATTCAAATTATTTTCAGAAAAATTTTAAACATTTGTTATATTTATTTATGCATTTAGGGGGTGCACATATGGAACAGTCAGATGACAGTTGTAGGCATTGGTTCTTTTCTTCCAAAGTGCGGGCTCAGGGGATCAAACTCAGGCAGTCAAGTTTGGTGGTGCCTATGCTTGCTGAGCCATCTTGTTTGGCCCTTCAGAAAGATTTAAAATGTAAAGTGTACATACCTTAAGAATCATTTCCAGTATACTCAGAGGATCTTTTCAAGCCAATCAGAGCCAGCCTTGAGATCTGCCCTACTCTTTTGTTTTGCTATTCTAGGATTTGTATCTGTGGAGTCATCTGGAGACTGACTGGATTCAGTTAACAACGGTCTGGGGAAGTGCAGTCAGTCCATTCTTGCTTGCCACAACATAGTATTTTAACTCTGTCCAGCCACATCACAGCATGCCTGTTTCTACAGAATCATTTGAGCCTAGTGAGCAGTGGTGCTGAAATGATCCTATATGTGTGCCTTGGTGGATATATGTGTGCTCTTTGTCTCTGTTGCACACTCAAGAAAGGCAATATGGCGTAGACTGTTAGCTAAGCAGCTTTTCAAAAGTTTACAATTCAACTCAAGAAACCTTTTGTGCTTGGTGAGGAGGGCACAGGACTTTTCTTGTGGGTAGATTTCCGAATTCTTCAGTATCATGTATCGTTCACAGGATCTGCACTGTTGCCTGTAGCACAGCCACACATCTATGTGCACCAGTCTCCACACGGCAAATCTGAACAGCTTACACAATGTCAGCCTGGGTCAAGTCCCCTTCCACTTTCTACCAACCATGGCCTATAATTTCTATATTTGAAGCTTTGATATAGGGGACCATGTAATTCTCTAAACCACCTGCATTGGTTATTGTCAACTTGAAAATATATATAATCGCCACAAAGCCTCTGGGTATGCCTGTGAAAGATTATCTAAATTGGGTTTCTTCAAATGTCTGTAGCATCATTCATTCCATAGGCTAGAGGTCCCTGCACAAAAAGAACAAGTCCAGCTGAGCACCACTACTCATCACTGACACAGATACAATGTGATTAATCTCAAGCTTCTGACCATGCCTTCCTCTCCGGGATGAACTTGCACACTTGAATTGTAACCCAAAATAAACCCTTCCTTAATCATCAGGCATTTGATCACAGCAATGAGAAAAGTAATGTTCTCAGTCCTACCCCTCCTCTGTGAGACTCCATATCTAAGACCACTACTGCCGGGGCTGGGGATTTAGCTCAGTGGTTAGAGCGCTTACCTAGGAAGCGCAAGGCCCTGGGTTCGGTCCCCAGCTCCGAAAAAAAAAAAGAACCAAAAAAAAAAAAAAAAAAAAAAAAAAAAAGACCACTACTGCCTGCCCTAGATCCCTACGGCAGATGCCAGAGAAGTAGTTGTCCCTATACTCTCTTAACATGGTTCTTCCCACAGAAACAAGGTTCTTGTCTCTATTTCCTTCCCTCCGGCTGACTCCCAAGTGCTGGTGCTTCCTTCTCTATGTGCTTCTGCATGATGAGACATTCCTCCTAACTCTGGGGCTCAGTGAGTATAATAAATCTCTTGCTTTAGGGCAGTCACTTCTATGTCTGTGACTTACCACACCTGATTAAAACTCAAGCACAGGCAGGGCCCATGTTTATGCACAAGCGCTCTTACCTACTGAGCCATCTCTCTTTTCATGTTTTCTGTGCTGTGTGCTTTATGTCTCATGACACCTTTGACATTTTTACTTCTCTCCTGCTACTTTCTTTAAATTTTGCTTTTTTTCCCCTCTTCCTTCTAGACATAGAAATTTAAAACCTTCCTTTTTTTTCTGTAAAGGGCAATTATTTATAAACCATTATGGATATGGTCTGCAATTTGGGTAGTAATTGATGCAGAGGCAGGAGCATCCTAATTTGAGGCCGGCCTGGGCTACAAAGTAAACCTTATCCAGAAGCACCAAAACACAGCTGTGAACAGTAGCTCACACTAGCCCACGCCTTTAAGCTTATTGTCTAAGAGGTGGAGGCAAGAAAATCAGGAGTACAAGGTCATCCTCAACTACACAGTGAATGCGGGGCAAGACTGGGTATAGCAGACTCTGTCTCAAGAAGATGAAATGGTCATTCTGCAATCGGTTGAGGCAGGAAGATCCTGAGTTTGAAATCAACTTGGGCTATCGTTCCAAAACATTAACTACAAAAAAGTAAGGAAAAAATGAAGGAAGGAAGGAAGGAAGGAAGGAAGGAAGGAAGGAAGGAAGGAAGGAGTGTTTAGGTGCTGTCTAGTGTCTTCCTGCTGTTGGAGTCTAACCTCAGTTTGCAGATAAGATAAAAGAAAACTTTCCTCCTATGTATTTGGAATATTCTGCACTTGTTGCTATACTATAGAGCTTCTAATTGTGTTGTTACAGGCCAACATGACTGTGAATATAGACATGGAATTTAAACAAAACATAAAGCTGAATACAACAATACAGAAAGAGAGTAACATCTTGCAACCAGATGGGTTTATTCCGGGAATTCAAGGTTGATTTAGCACTGAAAACTGTTCAGATCCTCTCTGTCCTTGCTGAGATTTCTGCTTGCTGCTCTGTCCATTACAAAGAATGGCAAAAGCCCAGTCATAACACACTCTTCTCCATTCCTCCCAACTTCTGCTTCCAGAATCTAAAGTTTAAGCTACAAAGTCCACATCCAGGGCTATCTTTTCTATCATTGTGCAGTGATTTTAGAATGACTGAGAAGTACCTGCTTCTTTAGGATAGTGTTTGATAGACAGATAGATAGATAGATAGATAGATAGATAGATAGATAGATAGATAGATAGATAGATGTATATGTGTATATGTATATATACATATGTATAATGTGCATGTATATACATATTATATATGTGTGTATGTGTGTATATATAGAGGGAGATAGATATATGTGTGTTTTTCTTTTAGCTTTTCTGTGTCTGTCATATATAAACTGAAAGGAAAAAACAAAAACAAAATCTGGCAGGCAGTACTTTAGTGCCCACTGCTCCTAGCAGTGTACTGAATAAATTTCTCTTTCTAAACAAAACAAACAAAACTTGAGTAGGACTGCAGCTCAGCTGATGGAGGGCTGCCTAGCAGGTACAGAATCCTGGGCCCAGTACCAGCACTACATAAACTGGCATGGTAGCTCACATCTGTAATCCTAGGACTGTGGAGAAAGGGGCAGAAGGATCAGCGTTCCTCAGGTCTTCAACAACTTAGCAAGCTTAAAGATGGCCTGGACCACAGGAGACCCTATTTCAAACAAGTTAAAATTCAAAACACCAAATAGTTAAATTAGGTATTTACTAATTTAATTTAGTTTTGGTTTGTTTGTTTTGTTTTTGTCTTCTTTTGAGACAGGATTTCTCAGTGTAGCCCTGGCTGTCCTGGAACTCTCTGTAAACCAGGCCGGCATCAGATCCAGGTATCTGCCTACTTCCCAAGTGATAAGATTAAAGGCATGTGCCACCACTGCCTGCCAAATAGATTTTTAAAAAATACTAATTAATTAATTAATAAAAAGAAGACAGCAGCATACACCTGTAATCCCAGCACTTAGGAAGTTGAGGCAAGAGGATCATAGAGATCCGGGAGATCAAGGTTAACCTTGGTGAGATTTTGTCTGGTGTGTGTGAGAGGGCGAGCCTGAGTATTTAATCAGTTTACATTAATATAAGGATTTTATTCCTTGTCTTGAGACAAGTGTCTTGCTTGCCCTGTAGCCCAGGCTGACCTCAACTCAAACTTGCCATAGTCTTGCTACCACTGCATCCTGAGTGCTGGTTTGTACTTATAAAGTGTGTGTGTGTGTGTGTGTGTGTGTGTGTGTGTGTGTGTGTACATATATATTATACTTTATATTATTACTAATACAACCAGGCTTGAGCCCACCATGATTTTTCTATTTATCTTTCATCTTTTCTTCTAATGTTATATGTGCCTGTGTGTGTGCATGTGAGTGTACATGTCATGTATATGTATGCGCAGGCTGGGGGGACAGTCTCAGGTGTAATCCTCAGGAATACCATTCACCTCCTTTACGATGGGGTCTTTTCTTGGCCTTGAACTTAACAATTAAACTAGCCTGACAGGCCAGTGAGCAGAGGGACCCAGATGTCTCCCTCCCTGCTGCTGGGATCACGAGTACGCAGGCCTGCACGTCCAGTTTTTTAATGTGGATCTGGGATTGATCTCAGGTCCTTGTGCTTAGAGCAACCCTCGTTCTTTACTCGTGTGTGTGTGTGTGTGTGTGTGTGTGTGTGTGTGTTCAAATATCATTCTGTTTTCTTCTCTGTGACGACTTTCAGTTGTTTGTGAAAGACTTAATGTGTTGCTATTATTATTAGCCATTCTTTGTGGCTACGTAGAGTTCAAGAGCCAGTCTACAGGTCAGCCTCTTCACCCTTGTTATCACTTCACTTCTATGTAAGTTTAAACACCATAAAATTTATAATGGTTGTGCAGGATCATATCCTGTGTTGCTGGAAGTCACTTTCTCCACATCAGCTACCACCCCTGCCGCCTCCTCCTCTTCCTCTTCCTTCTAGTCCACCTCCTCTTCTACATTAGCTCCTAGAAGACTTCTCCCTCAGCCTGATGCCCACGTATCTAGCACTGACTTCTCTTTACTTGTGTTTGACCAAGGAATGATCCTATCCCTGTGGGTCAAGGCTCAGGGTGACAGCTTTGCTCTCTGGCTCTGTGGCTCTCAAAGGACACAGCCATCCACTTCAGTGTTTCCTGCAGAAAACATGTCTCTGGCTGCATTTAAAACTTCTTTTCTACAATGTACCTGCACATTGTTCCCTCCTGTTGTTATCTGTTTGCTATTCATGAAGCTTCTGAATCCCTTGATGTCCTTTGCCACTGTGGGACAATAAGCTGCTATCTTCCCGGCTACTGCTTCTGTCTCTTTTCTATCCTCCCCTTTGAAATGTCAACCATGTAAATGAGCCACTGCCCCTGCATTCTGTTTGACAATCCCCCTTGAGCTCAGACATTTATCACAGCCTACCTCCAGCTAACAGCTCTACTTTCTGTTGTCTTCTACAATGTCGACTGTTTACACGTTATCCAATGAATTCTTTTGTTTCCCTTTTTTTGGGGTTGGGGATCTCTCATAACCCAGACTTGCCTCATATTCAGTATGTAGCTGGGGCTGACCTTGAACTCCTGAACTTCCTGCTTCTACCTCCCAAGAGCTGGGGTTATAGTTGTGAGCCGCCATGTCTGGCTTATAGCAAATTCTTCATTTTAGCTACTGCATTGCCAGCTCTAAAATGTCTACTTGATTTTGTTGTAGAGAATCCAATTATCTTGAAGTCTTCTATCGTTTAGCCTGCCTTCTTTTCTTTGATTTCCTTGCCTGTGTGTCTGTGTGATAGCTGTCACGTTTCTGATGTAGACCATCCATGAAGCTACAGGGTCCTGAGGTATGTCAGGATAGGATAACCCTCTGTTGTCTTCTATTCAATCCTGGGTATTCAGTGTTAAAGCAGAGGGATCTCAAGCTAGATGATCTTCCCCCAAAGACGGTAAAGGCTGCCGCTGTCTGTTGTAGCTGACTCTCCTAGAGACAGGACTTGGGGAGGGGACTGATCTTATAATGTTCCAGCTCAGCTCCTAGCTCTGAGCCGGTTTAGGACCTTAACCTGGGAGCTCAGTGTCCCCTCATCTTCTCACCTGGCCTAGGCACTCAGCTTCTTGCTTATTCTGGTTCTGCTATTTGACTGGCATGGCCTCCTGATTTTATAAATTTTGTATACTTCTGGAGTGGCACTCCCCTGTGTATGAAGGCTATTCTAGGTACATGTGTGCAGAGTTGGGGTGCTTTATCTGTAGTTTCTTGCTTTTGGTAATTTTGACCCTTAAGAACACCTCTACAGGGCTGGAGAGATGGCTCAGCGGTTAAGAGCACTGACTG
The DNA here is from genome assembly GCF_021556685.1 of Rattus norvegicus. Classification (NCBI taxonomy): domain Eukaryota; kingdom Metazoa; phylum Chordata; class Mammalia; order Rodentia; family Muridae; genus Rattus; species Rattus norvegicus. The sequence continues at coordinate 169,336,601 of NC_141536.1, forward strand.
CTCTTCCAGAGATCCTGAGTTCAAATCCCAGCAACCACATGGTGGCTCACAACCATCTGGAATCCTCTCCTTGTGTGTTGAAGACAGTGACAGTGTACTCATAAAATAAATAAACAATAAAAAATATGTTAAAAAAAAAAGAACACCTCTACATCAATGGCACAAAACACACTCTGTTCACTCTAGTAAATGTATCTGTGATAACCCTAGAATGGAGTTGTCACTCTCCTCAAGGCCTCCCAACAGTGTTGCCTTAGAACTTTGTGCCTGGTGACATCTGGGTTTTTATGTATTACTGTAGCTGGATTTTGATGGTTATTTTAGGGCACAGTTTTTCAAATGCTTGTTGCCTAAAAGGTACAAGCTAATTGTGATCCAAACTGGAAGCTCGAAGAGATTTTTCAAAAGTTTTAAGCTAAGCATAGTGACATATTTGTGTAAGCCAAGAACTTGAGAGAGGGAGGCAGGAAGATCACAAGTTTGAAGTTATCTTCAGCTACATAGTAACTTTGAGGATAATCCAGACTGTCTATAAACAAACAAATAAAATTCCTTAGAAAGAATGGCTTTTTCTTAGTACAGGACAAATTGCCAAAATGATTATGGTGGATACTGTGTTGAACATTTAAGCCATGACTTACAGAGTCAATCAACGCTCCTGTTACCAGAGTGTCAATAAGTAATACATACCTACTCAGTTACTTTCCTAAAAGTAGACATTCATGTTTATGAGACTACCTCTGTGGTCTTAAGAATTTCCATACACAGAGTATCTTGTGGCAGTTAGTAGTCTAACACAGATAAAGTCAACTTCTGACCACTGAAACTCTTCGAGAAAGATGAATGTCACATGTTGATACAGCCTTTAAAGCTGTGAAATCAACCCTCAACAACCATACTTTAATGAGACACTTCAGTGGCACCCAGGTTAAAGTGTGTTCAGGAGCCTGCTGGAGATCTCACACAGCTGATGGCTGCAGTTTTAAGGAAGGTAACACTAGTAGTGCCGGTGATGCAGCCAGCCATCTAGCCCATACATTTCTGCTTCCCTATCACCTGCCATCTACCACAAACCACCTTTTCAGGTTCTCTGGAACCTGTCCAAATTTTTAAGTAACTTTTTTTAAAAATCAGCTGTTGGCTAAGAGCACAACGGGGCACCTTCAGACTGTGGATCTTCAAGTGGGCTCCAGGAATACCTCTTCATACGGGCAACCCAAGTTCGAAAACTCCAGTGCCACGCCCCTAGCTGTCATGGTACCCTGTGCCTTGCACAGTGTCAGCTGGACTCATCTATGCCACAAGTGCCAGGAGCTGGACTTCTCCATCTTCTGAGTCTGTTCACTGTTTCAGAGACTTTACAACTGGGACAGGCACAGGTAGACTCGAGTGTTCACAGTGAAGATGTGCCACCTGATTGATTCCCCAGATACGGAACACCTAATTATTCCAGAACCCTTCTGGGACCTCTTGCTAGTTAACAAAAGGTGAGTCCTCCTCTGGCTTCCTGTACCCGATATCTTTACAATCACCTGCTCTTAATGTTGAGCTAGCATTGAATCTAACACATTTGCCAAAAGTCCAGCAAAAACAGACACATAGAGTGTTTCTGTTTCTAAAAAACAAGTACAGTTCCCAACAATTCAACACTTTGAAGGGAAGCCGAGTGCAAGACGTCATGGCTGTACTTAGTCCTCAGATCTTTATAGAACATAATGGATTTAGGGAAATGTGGCTCTGCTTCCCATGAACTGTGGACTCTCCGCCTGCTCATGTCAGCAACCCAATGTGAAAGTCCTCATCTGGAAGCTGGGCCACACCTGAGATCTGCCCACCAAAAGGGCACTGGTGTAACTTTACCTGGAAGCTGGTAGAGGACTGGAGACCAGACAATTGTCAACACATACTCTGTTTCCCACACACACACCTACCATCACCTGCTTTGCCACAAGAAGCCACACTCCAAGTTCTCCCATTGGGCAGGCTGCAGCAAATGGACAATGTGGTAGAGCCTAGAATACTGGAGCCAGGCAAGACAAATTGAACACATGATTCAAGATGAAAAAAGGTGCCTGAGGAGGTCTCTCCTGCCTGGACATCAAGGCAAGTCACAAAGAGTCTTTCTGTTCCCACGGAAAATCTTCATTGTAGGCTCCTTAGATGACTTCAGAATAAAGCTGTTTGTACCTAAGGCCACCCTAGCACAGCTACCCCATGCTGGGCAAAGGTATCCAAGGCCTATGAGAGAGATACTAGCCAAGGAGATGCTAGATGCTTGTTCCCAGCATCCTGGCTGGAGAGAACTGGCTGGAGTCAAGTCCAGCAACAACAGCCCAGCCTATCGTCCAGGTCACAAGAAGGTGTCAGCCTAAAATCAGAGACAGACGTGTTACAAACCATCAGATGAGAGAAAGTTGGGTAAGATTTTTATAGACAACACACTTTGTCACCCCTCACTCACCTGGTCACTGTCCAGATTCTACAAAGACAACCAGTCACTGGCCACCTGGAAAGGAAGGCTGTCATTAATTCCCAAAGAACAGACGCGCAGAAGACAAGCCACCCGTCGGGCACTAGCACTGTGGCTATGGCTTTAGAAAGGCGACCAAGGAGGTGCGCCTAGTTAATGCCAGAATCCAATGTTTGAAGCCATATTCTTCTTGAAAACTTCTGTTCTTTTCCGAAGGCAGCAAACAGGCCTCTTCTTGGTTGACAGTGTCTAGTGCAGCTTCAGGAACAGGAGAAAGACAAGACTCCACCTGGTATTGTTGGGCCCCAGGCAGGGTTGGGTGTGAGTGCAGACTCTCAGGTGGCAGAGGCTCACACTAAGCTAACACACACACACACACACACAAAAAAAAAAACCAAAAAAACAAAAAAACAAAAACACCTAACAGAGACGACCATTCTCATTATCTTTAGGGATAGGTGCTATATGAGCCAGATGTCTTTATTAGAATTAAAAAAAAAAAAACAAGATCTCTTCACATAGCTCAGAGAAATATTCAAATTAAGCATAACGTAATTCAGCACACGCATCATTGTGGGATGAAGCCAGCATTAGTGAAAGCTAATGGCTCTGCTCACTTGGGAGTGTTGAGCTGAGCATGAAGAGAGGCTACAAGCAGGAGGGCTCTTTTTTTTTTTTAAAGATTTATTTACTTATGTATATCACTGCTCTATCTGCATGTATTCCTACATGACAAAAGAGGACATCAGACCCTGTTATAGATGGTTGTGAGCCCCCAAGTGGTGGCTGGGAATTGAACTCAGGATCTACTGAAAGGACAACCAGTATCTTAACCACGGACCCATCTCTCCAGTCCTAGCGAAAGGGCTCTTAAGACCCTTATGTGAGGCTGTTCCAAGTCCTCTGCACTTTGCTCACTGGACAAGTCCCAAGATACATCATTGGTCTTAGGCTGCCCAGGAGTGCTAGTGGCCCTTATGTCTTACCTGGACTAGGGAGGCAGTGCTGACTCCCCGAGCTCTGTCTGGAGTTCTGAGTATATAATGTAGAGACGTATGAACTCTATTCCAGTGTTCCCCATGGGCATCTCACAAGCACTGTCAGTGTTCTTGGAGTGCAGCTGATTAGGGCACAATGCCAGGGTCAGTTACAGACAGGTGTTTTGGGGAACTTTCCCCAAAACTGGCCAATTCCAATAGCAAGAGTCCTTGCTTATGACTTGTCTGGGATGGGGTCTCTTTCTAGAAGCAAACTGAGTCCATTAGAGGAAGTAGCACAGAAAGTTGTAACTCGCAGCACCTAGTTCTGAGAACCAAAAACTCCTGAAAAGGACTCCAAGATGTCCCAGCCTGTTTCCAGCTGAACATGTAGCTTGTCAAAGCCCCTTATAGGAGATGAACTAAAATTCCAAATCAATCTAGAATTAGGTTACCATACTGGACTGCTTGTTTAAACCATAAGGAAATATTCTTCAACAATCTCTAAGCCAAAAACAAGCCGCCTTTGTTCTCTGTAGAATAGGTTCCTGGGCCTCTGCCCTGTGGGGTGTGTGGCTATGGAAAGAATTCTTTCCAAAGCACAGTATGATGCCAGCTTCTGTGCCAACTCCACCAATGAGTAGGTTTTGAAGGTAGATAGTTAAGCCCTTAGGACCTGAAAGGAACATGGAAAATGCACACAGGACACAACTGTGCTATGCAGTCCTCAGGGGACCATCCATCGGTGTGCCTGGGGATGGCACTTTTAGGTCATCAAAGATAGTGAAAACGGTGGCAGTCTGTGGTGTCATAGCCTCCTAAGGCAGCTGGTCTTATTTGCTCTTGTAAACCATGGACTCAGCGCTTGCAGTATTTCTTCAGGTACAATAGAAGAAATGAAGGTACCAAGGCCTCAGATGGCTCAATGAGCACCCACAAGTTATAAAATAGTAGCAGAGTGGGCTGGAGAGATGGCTCAGCGGTTGAGAGCACTGACTGCTCTTCCAGAGGTCCTGAGTTCAATTCCCAGCAACCACGTGGTGGCTCACAACCATCTGTAATGGGATCCAATGCCCTCTTCTGGTGTGTCTGAAGAGATAGTGAACTCACACATATACACTAAAAACAGTGAGAGGGGCTGTAGAGATGGCACATCAGTCAAGGCTGTGTATTTCTCTTCCAGAAGACCTGAGTTCAATTCCCAGCACCTATATCAGGAATAGCTCTAGCTACAAAGGGATCTAGCACCTTCTTCTGGCTTCTGCAAGCAGATGGCTGGCAGGCACGTGTATGCATGCACACATAAAATTTAAGTATATATTGGGGTTGGGGATTTAGCTCAGTGGTAGAGCGCTTGCCTAGCAAGTGCAAGGCCCTGGGTTCGGTTCCCAGCTCCGAAAAAAAGAAAAAAAATTTAAGTATATATTTAAGAACCAGCAAGTGCAGGGTTTGATGGTGCACACTCCTATATCCTAGAACTTGGGGGGGCAGAGATAGAAGGGTCAGAAGTTCAAGGTTAGCCTCAGCTACATATCAAGCTTGAAGCCAGCCTGAGCTACCTGAGACCCTGCCTCAAAAAAAAAAAAAATAATGAGAGAAAAATCTACAACTTAACCAGGCAGGACTGTAATTATAGCTCCCAAGAGAATGTAACAGGAGACTCGAGATCTGTCTGAGTTATACCACAAATTGGTCAATTTATCAAGATTCTGACTTTGTCTCAAAATCAAGACTAAAAATAACCAGAGAGGGGTTGGGGATTTAGCTCAGTGGTAGAGCGCTTGCCTAGGAAGCGCAAGGCCCTGGGTTCGATCCCCAGCTCCGAAAAAAAGAACCAAATAAATAAATAAATAAATAACCAGAGAGTGTCTCGGTGAAGGAGCGCTGGTCTACCATGCATAAGACCTAGGGTCAATCCCAGTACAAAATAACAATAATAAAAATCTTTAAATACCAGACCACATCCATATCAGAGCAGACAGTTGGGTCACAGCTAGGACCCATGCTTCCTATCCTCTACCACAAAGCAGCTACCAAACCGAAGGAGCTACAGTCACTTTTCTCCAACAACATTCCACACCCATTGGGAATGGGTCCTTCAGCTACTATAGTAGAAGTCTCAGCCACGCCTGGACAAAGCTTGCTGCCAGCAACTCATACGGTAGTTATGAATTCCAGGAGAAAACCAAATCCAGCTGAACACAGCAGCCAGAATCCTGATACCCTTGTCACACGGGTCATCTTCTTTCCCAAATGCCTCTCTGGAGCTCATTGGAGCTGAAGCATGAGCTCCCCCAGTGAAAGGAATTGAAAAATATCCAACCAAACACTAGGCATTTCTTTTCAAACTTATTTGACATCCCTGCGTATACATCCCTAGAAAGGAGATGCTCGGATCCTTCAAGACACCTGCAGCTCAAAGGATGCATTTCTAGAACGGGAAGGTGAACTAGCTTAGGCTGGTTTGTGGAATCGGGCTGCCCCTCCTACCCAGTCACTCATCTCCCCCAAACTCATAACAACCCAGCCCCAGTGACGGGGAAATAAAGCACACTGTCCAGCCAACCACACAATTCCTGAAACCCCCAAATCCTGCCACTTTAAGGAAAGGACTGGATCTCAGTATATGACTTGGTTAATTCAAACTCTCTATCCTTCTGCCTCAACGTCCTTGATGCTGGGAGTACAGGTGATTACCCCTACAGCCAGAAGGACTCTGTCAACTTCTGGCCATATACGTGGAAAATAAAAGGGCAAATGTATATGAAAACATATTTAGGATATTAAAAACAAGAAAGTTAAAACATCATTGAAATAACAAAATATCAAACCCAAAGCCGTTCCACCTGTGAAGGAAAGAACAGGAAAAGCCTTGACTATCTGCAGAAATACAGGTAGGGGGTGTATGCTAAGCATCAAGGACAGTCACAAGGACATTTGCTGCCATATACCACCTCCAAGCTTTATGAAATACAAACCGAGAAGTAACTCATATCAGAAGAGAGGTTTAAGAAAGAAAACACACATTCACAGCCTTCCCAGCTAACTACTACCCTGGCCTGGCTGGGACCAGGGTCACTCAAACACAGCAGGACAGGAAGGGTTTTCTGAGGTCAGACCTAGAGGCACCAAAGATCCTGAGACAGAAAGGGAAATCAACTCTTGGGGCTGGCCACGCCCTCTGACTCTGTTTACTGCATGCATGTCCCCAGCAAAAACAGGCTAAAATTTCTTTTGAACAGAGCTCATGCCAAAGCGAAGCTACCAGACACAGAAATGATATAAAACCTGCATTCCAAAATTATTCTTAAGGACAAACAGTATCTGGGGAACCAGGGAGCCAAGGAACAAAAGAGGGTTTTTTACCACACCCCCTCCTGATCGGGGAGTTTACACTATTCTGTTCCCATGAGTATGTAGGAAGAGTGAGAATAATCTAGATCCTGCCTCACCTCCACTGTTCTACGTTATCCACAAAAGTTGCTGAATTTCAGAACTCCTCTCTTCGTGTGAACTCCAGGTGTCCCAAATCCCCTATAACCACCTCCATGAACTGTACCAATACTCTGGGACCTTGAGGAATCCGACAATCTCTGCACATAGATACACTTTGCTCTTGAGACATTTGCCCACACTGGCTCGTCCACGCCATGTTCGACGCTCTCAGATGCTGTTTAACAAGTCGGGGCAGCTGTGGACTGGCCTCATCCCTGCTTCTCAGACGTGGAAAACAAGGCCTAAAAGTGCTTTTGAAAGTATGCTAATCCCAGCTGGCCTTCACGGCCACTGGAGAGCTGACTTGGAAAGAAAGAGAGCAGACATCGTTTTCCACCTTTGATCTTTATTTGCCATAAGTAATTTGCATAATTCCTCAAAACAATACAAAAGCCCAATAATGTTTTAGTGCACATGGGAACAAAGCTGTAAACATGCTCCAAAGTACCAGCCTCAAAGGTGACTGGAAACTGTCCTGTAATTCAGTGCCCTGGAGGATGACCAGTCACCACCATAGTCACATGGACTTGGGCTTCCTAGGAGAGGATACCCCTCATGTTCTCCAGTGTGAGGTGTGTCTCTTCCTCCCCCACAGAGAAAAGTATCGTCATGTTCTCGCACTCATGCTGAGTACCAGATAAACAGGAAGTTGTGGAGCTAGATTGGTACCCAGGGTAGTCGTACCGTTCTCCCAGCATCACATAGATGGCTGCTATAGTCAGTATGTACTATGACAAGGGAAGTGGTCTGTCTTGTGGCTATGAGCTCAGCAGATGCTAATGCCTCCTGTCTCACAGGAAAAGGCAGCTCGGGGGAGGCAGCTGCTAAACTGCAGCTGCTCTTCAGCTGTAGCGTGGTCAGTCTACGGTCTGTATTTCAGCTGACACACTAAGGCCTTAAATGTAGCATCCGACTCCTTTTTAAAAACACACGTGTGACCAGCACTTTCTAGCAAGAACAAAGCAAGCTCCACATCCCCGGGTCAGTGGCTCTCTGCATGTCTCCTACACAGAACAAATCCCAGCATAAAGGCTAGGCAGAGCCACCAGCAGAGGGAGCCAGTGCTTGTCCGTTGGACACAAAGGACTATCTCCTGCACCAGACCTGCCACTGGCTCAAAAGGAACTTAAGTTTTAGGTTTACTAATTGTGTGAATGGTAAGCTTGGTGGGTCTTAGGTTTAGATGCTTCAAATTTGAGCACAAAACATCCCAACAAACGCTCACTTCTCCCTCTTGCTGCCCAGTAACACATACTAACACCCTTTTTGTTCTGTAAAGCAAGCATGCTGTAAAGCAGGACTCAGAGCCAGTCTACTTCCTGAAAGGTCTTGAGCTGCGAGGTGGCTGCAACCCACAGCGGTCTGCCTGACAGACGCCAGCCACAACCTCATCCTCAGTAACACCAGGGTCTGAAGGGTGGAGACGAGGTCTTAAATCAAAGCAAGACACAGGGACACACCAGAACTTGCACTTACGAGACAGTGAGTGGGCACCTTTGGGCAGGTACTCGAACAGAAGTGAGCCGTCATCACCGAGCACGTCAGCCTTGAGTGACAGCAGACTGTTCTTACTCATGAGTGCAGCACGAAGATTGGCCACTGCAGTGGCCTGGTGTAGTGCTTCCTCCTTCTCTGGGGTGAGGGGTGGGCCCAAGTAGCTGGTTTCTCCTCCTAGGAGGCCCTCATCGATGTGATGAGCATAGAGCTCTGCTCTCTCGCCTCGGCTGTCCAAGCTGCTGGCCTCAGTGACCGTGAGGTCCACATCTGGGGATGGGGAGGTACACAGGTCATTTGGGGATATTTCAACTGGGAAATGAAGACAGGCCAACACTTGCCCAGAGCAACATGAACCCTTATTATATTGTGCTACTACTGTTCCCACCTGCCCAGATCCATAACACGCCACACAGCACAGTATACTTTATAGTCCAATGGGAGCTTCATTCAGAACCAGGGTAGAAGGCTCTCAGTTGGGTGCCACAGACCTGAGCCTAGGCCCAGCTCTGGGGCTACCACAGAATCTCCTCCTCTCAAAGAATAGGGGGCATTCAATACGTACCAATAACCATGAGAGCTAAAACTCCTAAAAGGAAAACCTCTATATAGCCTCAGGTTCGATGATGGGTTATCACCAAAGGCACTAACAATGAAACATAAAAATTGGGCTTTATCACAGTTAAAAACCTTGTGCCAGGTATGATGGCGCATGCCTGCAGTTCCAACATGTAGGAGGAAGAGGCAAGAGGACCGGGGAGTTCAAGGTGATTTAACTACACGGTGAGTTTGAGACCACTAGGATATATGAGGTTCCATCTCAAAAATAAAATGAGGTACAAGATAAATAAGTGAAAGCCGATGTGCTTCAGTGACAACCCACAGCATGGAGAGGTGTGCGACTCAGAGTGACCTTACACATCTGAGACAGGATCTCAGGTATGCTCTAACTTTGTGGCCAAGCAGGACCTTGAGCTGCTGATCCTCCTCCCTCACCTCCTAAGTCCTGGCATTGCAGGTGTTTGCCACCATGCCTTGTTTACACAGTATTGGAAATTGAATCTAATTCCTATAAGTACTAGGCAAGCACTCGGCCACTGAACCATATTCCATCCCAAATATATACAGCTGATAAGACATATATCACAATTCTGAAATCTCTTATAATTCAATAATAAAGGTAAATAAAAACATGTAGTAGACCTGACTAGACAGTTACCTAAAGACACAGATGGCCAATAATCTCACAAATCAAACATCTTTGTCATCAGAGAAATGCAAATTAAAAACATAGAAAACGTCTGGGGCAATGGCCTAATGGGTTAAGAACACCTCCCATTAAACATGCAGCTCTGAGTTTAAATCCCCAGCACTTAGATAAAAGTCAGGCATGACTGTGGTAATTGCTTTCCTAGGATACCCAAGGCCCTGAGTTCAGTTCCCAGCACTGTAAGAAAAATAATTTCACGTCTGTGAGAACAACATCTTCCAAACCAACAGAAAACAGCAAGCATCACTGAGGAGACGGAGAACCCGGGGTCTCGGCATAACTGAGAACATGGTTCATGCAACTCGCTGTGGAAGGTTGGCAGTTTCTGAAAAGTGAACTGGCCTAAGGCACTCTGGTTAAGGCACAGCTGAAGTGACCAAGCAAGGAAATCTGTTTTCCTTAATGTGAGAAAGTAAAGAGGGCAGAAATGCCAAAAATGGCCCACAAATGACCTGAGCCCAACCCGTTACACCACGCTCCTGCTGTAGGCTCCTGTCCTAATGAGGAAACAGTCCTATGAGGCCACAGTGAGAAGAGTCCCTGAAAGACAAGTGCTAATGACCCCCAGACCCTTTCTCCAGATGCACAGAATAGAAAGAAAACACTAGAAATAAAGAAAATACTAGTGTTTCTATATGCTCAAGGCCTCCTAGGCCATGGCTGACATCCTGAAAGAAATGCTTAACAGCAATATCAAAAAGGAAAAACTCCACAGTAGAAAAGCCATTCATCACTAGGGAAGTGTCAGGAGCTCCCTCAGACACATCAGTTGGATGCAGTTTTAAAAAGCTAAAAACCATTCAAATACTTGTGGGAAGGTTGCATGCACTTTGGATGACCTAGGATTTAAGAAAACCAATAAGACAGACATATCAATACTAGATTCCAGGTGTTTATTTGTGTGTGTGCTCTGCCTGCATATTTGGATGTTACTACGTTTATGCTTGATGCCCACAGAAATCAGGAGAGGGCATCAGATCCCCCTGGAACTGGAGTTATAGATGATTGTGAACCACCACTGGGTGCTAAGACTCGAACCCAAGCCCTCTGCAAGAGCCACTCAACCATCCCTCCAGACCTATAGTGTTTTGCACCTTAACACTTAGGGATTAGTAAGAATCTGAATTTCCCTATGGCATCTAACTTGCTGACCTTTAGGTCTAGAAACAAGAGAATGATAGTAGGACTTGGACAGTTTCTCTGTCACTGGCTTCCAGACTTATGTCATTCAGTCAACTGTGACAAGAACTGTCCCTACTCTCTCCAAAACATAGCTCTAAGGTAAACAGATTATGAACAAGTTCCTTAATTATGAACAAGTCTCTAATAGAACATTAGAGTTACAAACAATATTGTTCTACCTTGTAAACGTTAAAGCTCCAGTTTACCACGTGTGTATTATACCTCAAAAGAGCTCACTTCATCATACACCTGCCCACGAGAAAGCTGACAACAGCCTGAGATGATGTCATAGTCTGATCCCCAGAGTCTGTGATTATGTCACCTTCTGAGGAAGTCAGCAGGGATGGGGAGAAGGAAGGCAGACTATCCCAGGCCTTAACTGGAATCACAAGGTTCTCAGTAGCAGAAGGAAAAGGCAGGAGAGTTAAAGAAGTGAGAATGGAGGGAAGGTAGGAATGGAGTGGGCCATTAGTTGAGGGCTGCAGAAATCTGCCTACTATCTCCTGACCACACAAGACTCCTGGAGCTGCAGGTAACTCAAATGTGTTGCATTAAGCCACAAAACCTAGTGGCATGCTATACAAAGGCCGGGGTCCTGAAGTGCCAGCTGTGGTAGTCCAAACAGTGTAGTAATGTGTGCGTATCTCAGTGCCCTACGTTCATGGGGAAGGAGTCAACTCACCAGGAGAGTAACGCACAGCTGCCCGCCACTCGTGTAGAAACTCGACCTGGCAAGGTGCCCTCAACAGGACAAAGGCCAAGCCATGTGGATCAGCTCTGGGATGGGCGATCCCCAGGATGCAGGCTGAAGGTGCCGCTCACCTCAGTGAACTGCAGGGTTAGCAGTTCCCCCGTGTTTCTGCTGTGTATTTGATGTAGAAGGGTGTCCTTATGACCTGATAGCTATTACTCTCTTAGAGCAGCTGTGACTACATGAACCTCAGGACTGGGCTTGTTGATGCTCATAGAAGAGAGCCCCTCTCTGTCAGATAAATGTAATTCTTTATATGGTCTCACGGTCTCAAAAAGTGATCAAGCACATGGAGTCAAAGGTTAACGGGATGAAGGAGTCCGTCTATGTGGTCATTATCTGGCTGCCATAGGAATTTTTGGTGATGTAGCCCTTTTGGGGTCACCCTTGCTACCCACATAGCCCTTACCCTCGTTATCTAAGTAAGCTCAATGAAATCACTGGTTCATCAACTTTGACTTTGATGAAATTACTTTGGGCTCTTGATGGCCTATTTGCAGCAAGTACATATTTGATCACGACTCTCCATGGTAAGTTCACCCAACGTCTGACTCCTCAGTTGTTTTTCTCTCTAAGATTTACTTATTTTTGCCAGGCAATGTGCCACATGCCTTTGATCCCAGCACTCAGGAGGCAGAGGCAGACAGACCTCTGAGACTGAGGCAGGCCTGGTTGACAGAGTGAGTTCCAGGATAGCCAGGGCTACACAGAGAAACCCTGTGTTCAAAGACAAATAAAAACAAATAAACAAACAAAAGAGACTTCTTTTTATTTAAGATACATGGGTGTTTTGCCTGCATGATGTGCATGCGGTCGGTACCTGTGGGGAACAGAAGGCACTATATGCTGTGGAAGTGCAGATGCAGGCAGCTGTGAACATGGTGGGTGGTAGGAACTGGACCTGGGTCCTCCCCAAGAGCAAAAAGTGCCTTTAGACACTGAGCCATTCCGGCTTGCAGCAACCTCAGTTTTTAAAATGACTTTCATTACCTTTTCTCATTTTCTTTTATCTTGCGGTCGTAAGGATCAATTCTGGGACCTCTGCCACTAAACCTTAAAAGTCCTTGAAGAAAGTCGTTACATGAAAGCTTTCAAATTAGCACATGAAATTATACCAGACATAATGGGTTTAAGCCTACAGTCCCAGCATGCAGGAGGCTGAGGGAGGAGGGTCAGTTCAAGGCCAGCCTGGGCTATGTGAGAGTCTGTATCAGGAGTCTAGGGGCTGGAGAGGAAATGGCTCGGGATTAAGAGTACTGGCTGCTCTTTCAGGATCAAGATTCAGTCAAAATACCCACACTCATAAAATACAATAGTAAGCTTATGTTTTGTTTTTGAGACAGGGTTTCTCTTTGGAACCCTGGCTGTCCTGGAACTTGCTCTGTAAACCAAGCTGGCCTTGGGCTCAGAGAGCAGCAACCTCTGCCTCCTGAGTGCTAGTATTAAAGGCATGTGTGCATCACCACACACAGCAACAATAACAAAAAATAATACTTTTAAAAATAGTATCAATAAATCCAGTAGATATAAGTTTACCATCTGATTTCTTACTTTTATATCCATGATTTAATCTGATTTATCACAGACTATAGTGTAGAGCCTTGGAAAAAAGAAACTGTCAGTCTAAACATTTCAACGTAAGTCCCTGATTTATATAGGGAGGCTGCTATGGCATGCAGTGTCACTGGCGGCATGGAGCGTGGCCAGCTCTCTGGGAGCCAGCATCAGTGTGGACTTTTGTGGCTCAGTCTATGCATTTAAAAAAAAAGAAACGAAGAGAATAAAAACTCCAAGCTCATATGAAAACAGGACCCAACCAGATGGGTAGGTCTTATAGGAGCTGCCAGAGGAGAACCTATGTCCTGGAATGTGACTGAAAGGCAGTGTCTCCGTAGGAATCTTGCCAATGATGCTTCGTCGCCTAGAGTTCAGCATGCTGTCAAACTACAGACCTGCAATACAGTAGGAAATTAACCACAGGGAGCACCACCATAAGCCCATACCTTTAATCTCAGCTCTTGAGATGTGGAGGCAGGGGAGTCCTAAGTTCCATGCCAGTCTGGGCTACAGAGTGAGATCTGCTAGTGAAACAAAACAAAGCAAACAAGAAATACCACCACAGACACGCCCTGCTCCCCTCATGGTGACTATCCCGCCAACTTGGCATCCAACATGTCTTCTTTCAATAAACCAGAAAATCCCTGCAGAGTCTGGGGAGCCAGAGCTCTGCCTACTGTCAACTCAACATGTGACTGCTAGGTTCCCAGAAGCATATCCCTCCACATAGCCGCCTTGTCTTTTCATTCCTCAGCCCAGGTGACACATTCCACCAGACCAGGAAGCACTATTTGGACTTTTCTGGTGGGGTCCATACACTACCAGCTCTGCCAGGTACCGGGAGTTGCTAGATACCGGCCTCAACAGTCTCTTCATTTCAAAGAACGTTTAGGCTGGTCTGTGAGTTCACCCTCTGTAAACTGAATGCTTTTAGAAAACACCAGGACAAAAGAAACACTCCCAGTAGAGCTCAGCCTGAAGAGGGAGGGACAATGAGACCCTTCAGTACCACCAGGAGGCTCTGGCTAAGGCCTGCTTAGAGATGCGAAAGGAAGGTTGTGGGTCTGAGTCCACCTGCCCCCCTACATGAAGTCACTTTGTGTACCCTGTGTATATCAGAATCTAAGTAGACCCTGAAGCCCAGCCTGTCATAAGCACTCCTGAATGCCAGGACACCCTTCCCATAAATCTCCATGTTTCTGACCTTTGCTTTCACTTGCCTCCCGTTCTTGCCTCCCACTGTTCTAAGGCAAAAGCACTGTCCTTCCCAGGATTGGCAGGCTGGTGTGATCAACTTTTTTCTGCCTCAGTGCCAGGTCCTCCTTTCCAACAAAACCACCCTCAAAAGAGCAATTTTGCCTGTCTGGTCACCAGCTGCCACCCTAAACACTATGCAGGGCCCAGTCAGAACTGACTTCAGGAGGTTCTGTCAGTCGTATTTCAGAGGAAAAGCACACGGGCGAGAAGATGAGCAGAGAGGGTGAAGTAAGGTGAAGCCCAGATCGGTGCTGTGGAATGTGGGGTGTGGGCAGGCTGAGAGGGTGCTGTCACCTTCCCCTCAAAGCCACACAGTGTTTTCTTTACAAAGATAAATTCTGAAGGAAAACAGAAGAGAAGTGTATCTGGGGCTGGGGGAGGGGAGGGGCTGGGAGGGGTGAAGGGAAAGGACACTGCAGTTGGGATGTAATGTATGAGAGAAGAACAAATTAAAAAAATTAAAGATGATCAAATTCCTAAATGACAGCGTGAAAAAGTGACCTTATCAATATCGTGGTAAATGTCCAAGCCTAGTCAGCACCAGAGCAGCCTGGGACACTCTTCACAACCATGAAATTTGTACGTGTGTGACAAAGATAAGCTCACATGGTTTTTATCCTGTGAGTCTTCCTATCTGTGCTGTGTGGACCAGGATGGCTGTGATAGCCTAGGAGGCTTTGAGCCTCCCTTTAGCTCCCATTCACTGCTAGGATGAGAAATGTAGGCTGCATCTAATCCAGAGGAAAAGAAAGAGGCTCATCCTGAAAGCCCATGACATCCATCCTCTAGGCAAGGAGGCTTCACAGAGTGTGGTGACACTGCCCCCCCAACCCCTCATCTCAGCTGGAGCCACACTGAGGTCCTGATCAGTCCCAATGTGTGGAGGCTCAATCTTCCTAAAGTCCAGCACATTAATTCAACAAAACCTTTAACTTTGAAATAGCTTTACATTTTTGATGCTTGCAATATATTTTAGGAAGGAGTATAGCTGGGCCCTGGAGTGTTTCTCCATCATGCCTGAACTAGCTACTATTTCACCTCACAGGCGCGTCACTGGCTACCATGAGAATCATCACTGATCTCTCTTTGCAGATGGATCAGGGGAGGCTCCACCCTAGGGGGTTCCAGAGAGGAATGATGAGTATCTAGCCAGAAGGCTTGCCTGTGTCCATCACATGGCTACATATAACTGATATGCTTATTTAAGGCAGCTCCCACCAGCTAGCACATAAGTGAAATCAATTTTAACACTGATTTTTCAGACCTATGCGTTACAATGCGTTTTTGTTTTGAAAATCACTTGTAAAAGTTAAGTGATCCAGGAACCAGGATGGGGACACACAGAGAGGACATGGCAAGCGGTCAGGACCTATCTGAAGGTTTCACATCTGAGCAACTGCTCACAAAGTCCTAAATGGTACCTGACATGTGTCTGTCTGCCTGATGTGTGTCTTTAGCAAAGAGACTTTTCTCCTACTATAAATAATACATCAATCTCTAACTCTTTAGTGAAAACAAACTGACCCCCATCAAGTGTCATGATTTATGTTTCCTAATCTTAATCTGAGAGCCAGGGTGGCAGAGGCTCAACGAATGACACATTACCATGACACGCAGGAAGCATCCCACGCTGCAGCCTACATCTCACATCCTTATCTCAGCCTTCAGAATCCCCAAGCAAAGGCAGTTCACAGTTGCCTTGGCAACCCAAGGATTTAAGACTAAGGGAGGTATACAGCCAAAATCACTTGTTGAATTCTGAAAACACCTTCTGCTCACTGGCTGCATTTGAAACCTCCAGCCCACAGGCTCTGGAATTGTTCCACTTCCTAATTTACCATTGACTCCCATGGCATACATGCTCCCGGCATTGTCACTTGCAGGATAACTCATTGGGCACACACATGTATTCTGAGACAAGTGGAGGCTCTGACCATCCACGAGCCTCAAAATGTACCCCAAAAGTCTCAGCATTCACCAGGTTTGGGTCAAAAGTGATAAAAAATCATAAGCAAATCCAGCAGGCAGACATCACTATCCATGCCTACTGCCTTGAGTAGCTCTCCGAGGGACAACCATCAGGAAATGACCTACTTCTTCTGATTCAGCTCAGTCCATCCCTAGGGAGCACGGGGGCTGCTTGGAGACATGTGTACATGTCAGGAGATATCTGTGGCTGTCACAACCATGACAAATGCCGCTGATACCTTGTCAGTACAGCCCAGGAACTCTGCTCCATATCTTCCTATCCTAAAGACACCCAGCAAAGAAAATGACTCAGCCCAAGGTGGAGCAATGCAGAACAAAACTAACTTTTACAATCATTTCAGTGTCTTGCTCTAGCTCTGTACTTTGTAGCTCAGTATTGGAAACACGGGGCAATGAAGAACTTTAAAAAAAAAAAAATTGAAGTGTATATAGAGAGATGGTTCAGCGGTTAACGGCGTTTGTTCTCGAAGAAGACTCTGGTTCAGTCCCTAGTACTGATACGGTGACTCACAACCACCTTTTCTAGTATCAGATGATCCAACACCCACTTCTGACCTCTGATCTCAGTGAGCACTAAGTGTGCATGCGATGCACATGTACACATGCAGGCAAAACATTCATATACGTAAAATAAAAATTAAGTCTTCCAAAATAATTTGTATTGCATGTATTTGTGTATGAGTGTACACGTGCACAGGTAAGTGCCCACCCAGAGGTCAGAGGACAACTCTGGGGAGCTGGTTCTCTCTCTCCTTCCATCTTTATAGAGGTCTCAGGAATCACACTCTGTTTGTCCAGCTTGTAAGACATGAGCCTTTATACTCCTGGCCTCGTTAATCAGCCATGAGAACTTGACTGGGTAAGAGTAACAGAATGTCAAAGCAAAGAGGCCTTCCAGTACAGGGCTACAGAGTACTGACTGATGGTTACAGAGTTCCCATTCTCAGTACCTACACCATGGTTCACAACCATCAATAACTCCAGCTCCAGTGTATACGAAACCCTCCACTGACCTCCGCCAACACCAGGCACACACATGGTGTGCACTCGTTAGCGCTAGCAAAGCTTTCATACGAAGCTGGGCAATGGTGGTGCATGCCGTTTTTAATCCCAGCACTCAGGAAGCAGAGGCAGGTAGAGCTCTGTGAATCTGAGACCAGTCTGGTCTACAGAGTGAGTTCCAGGACAGCTAGGGATGTCACACAGAGAAACCCTGTCTCAAAAAGCAAAAGATAAAAACGAACAAAAGAAAAAAAATCATACAAAATAAATAAATCTAATTTTTTTAAGTTCTGGAGAAGGATAGTACACAACATGAATGTACTTAATGCCAGTGAAGTACTCAGTTTATTTTTTTTTCTTTTTTTTTTTTTTCCGGAGCTGGGGACCGAACCCAGGGCCTTGCGCTCGCTAGGCAAGCGCTCTACCGCTGAGCTAAATCCCTAACCCCTGAAGTACTCAGTTTAAAACATCTACCAGAAGGAGGGGCTGGAAAGACGGTTAAGGGTATTCCTCTCTTGTGAGGACCCAAGTTTGACTCCAAACATCCATGTTGGGCAGCTTACATCTGCTTTTGGCCTCAGTGGATACCTCGACTCTTGTGCACATATAATAACCATTCCCCCTCATACGCATGTAATTAAAAATAAAATAAATAAATAAAAGCTTGGGCTGGAGAGACATCTTGGTAGTTAAGAGTACTTGCTGCTCCTCTAGAGGACCTGGGTTCAATTCCTGGTACCCACAAGGCAGCTCACAACGGTCTGTAGCTCCAGTTCCAGGGGACCCATTTCATCAGGCAAGCATGTGGCACATATATCAGTGCATGCAGGTAAAATACCCACCCACATAAAAGAAAATGAATAAATCTTCACCAAAAAATAAGAAAAATAAAAGTTTTAAAAATTTAATTATACAGGTGGTGGTATATGCATCTGAATATCAGACCTCTCTGAAGCTAGAGTTACAGGTAATTGTGAGCTCCCAGACATGGATGCTAGGAATTGAACACGGGTCCTCAGGAAGAATAATACATGCTTGTGACAACTTGTGACAGACACACTCACCCCTCAGTGTAAAGCTGTTTTTAGTTACAACATCCCAGTTTGAGGCAGCAAGAACCTGAGGACCAAGAGCCAAGCCAAAGTCTGGGGTGAGGAGCAGAGCTGAGACCCACTCTAGTCTGACTCTGGGTGGCCCTGGCAGTACATGTGCATGAAGGTCCAGTGCATGAAGAAAAGCAGCCAACTCAAAATGGATGAGCTTCCTCAACTACTGTTCCAGCAACAGGCCCTACTACAGCTTATCTTGTTGGTTTCACGGAAGCCTCACTCGGGCAGCTTCTACATGCTAGAGCTGCATTGATGTAACGGATACACAGGGTTGTTAGGGACTCAGCCATCTTAGTCTTTGAGTTATGCAGAGCACAGTCCCTGCAGTCATACTAACATCGGTATTAGAAGGTGACCATGGGCGGTGGTGGCACACACCTTTAATCCCAGCATTTAGGAGGCAGAGACAAGTGGATATCTGAACTTGAGGCCAGCCTGATGTACAGAGTGAGTTCCAGGACAGCCAAGGCACAGAGAAACCTTGTCTCAGAGAAAACAAAAAGTATTTTAGATAGATAGATAGATAGATAGATAGATAGATAGATAGATAGATAGATAGATAGATAGATAGAGATAGACAGACAGACAGGCAGGCAGGCAGGCAGGCAGGCAGACAGACAGACAGACAGACAGAGGTGATCATAGGACGCCACTAGTGTGAACACGGGAATGTACCACTTCTCCAACAGCCATGGTTCATCATCAGCACAGTGAACTGGGCTGCCTACACCCAGCCTGTCACAAAAACGGCTTACTTGAGTCTCGGCTGCTGAAAGGCCATCCTGACGTGGGCAGGAACGAGGGTACAGGCGAGCCGGCCTGGCTGTCCTCCTCCACCTGCTGAGTGATGTGTCGGACAGTCTCTTTGTTTTTCCTATTCTTCCTCCGGCCTGTGGGCTGCCAGCCGTCCCCAGAACCCTGTTCTGATAAAGAGTTCTGTATTGCAGCGTCCTTGGAAGATGAAAGCTCACTCCCTCCATAATGTGATGGTGAAATTTGTTCTTCCTTGATGCGCAGGGACCCATAGCCTACATCTCCAGGCCACAACGACTGTGAAGAAACGTCATCAGGACCATCAGCTTTGGGTTCCTGGTCCTCCTTCCCATAGCTGCTTCCTCCTTCATGACAGCTGGCTATGGCAGAGTCTCCAGAAGAATTGGCAGGACTTGTTCTCCGAGCCAACCATGGGGAGATGCTCCTTCCAGCCATCACAGCTGAGATCAGTGCCTCTGTGCTGTTGCTAGCTGGAGTGCCGATCTCAAACTCTGAGAGTTCATCTGAGGCATCTGACTTTATGCTGATGTCCAGCGCGGCCTTGATGAAATCGTGGCAGGCCTGCACAATGTCAGTCATCTGTAGGAAGCTGGCAGCTGACATCACCTCGATGACATTCCTACTGGTGAGAGCCAGGTGGGCAGAGTACATGAAGTCAATAATGGCCTTGAAGCCCTGGGCTGTAACAATGTCCAAGTGAGTGACGGTGGCCTGGTCAGAGGTCTTCTGTACCTGGCAGTAGAGTGTCTTAAAGTAGCGGCTGCTCCCGAGCAGGACGTTCTTGTGTGCCTTGAAGACTTTGCCCTCCACCACCACGCACACATCACACAGGACTCCGTGCTGCCTCTGCTCATTGAGCTCTCGAAGCAGATGCCGGTAGTGAGAAGTGATTTCCATATCTTCCTTTCGGTTGTTCATCTGGGAGTCTTGCGGCTATGTCTTCTATAGACTCTGTGGGGAGAGGAAGAAAACAGTTACCCACATATAAAACACATTTGCTGTGAAATCAGTCCAGGTAAATGACAGTGGCGGACATGCAGAGGGTCAGCTTCCGCCCACACACAGGCTGCCAAGTCAGGGCAGAGTAGACAAATGCTAACAGCAGGCCCATCTTCACAGGCTCTGCAGCACAGATGTACTAAGGAGGTAAGGGGTCATGACCCACTCAAACAGCACCAGCCCTGTCCCTGGGCAAGACGTCTGAAACACTTCTAGCACCATAACAGACTTGGAAGTTCTAGACAGAATTCTGCACCCAACAGTTAAAATATCCAGACAAAATAAAACTGCCCACCAGTAGACGAAGTTGTTTTCTCACCCAAACTGGAAAACGAGGTTAAACAACCTAGCCTGCAGTCTTCCTCCCTCTCATTTGATGAAACATCCTTAAAACTAAAGCCAGCAGTGCTGGCTCACGCCTTTAGTCCCAACACTCAGAAGACAGAGGCAGGTGGATCTCTGAGTTTGAGGCCAGCCTGGTCTACAGAGGGAGCTCCAGGACAGCCAGGGCTACACAGAGAAACCCTGTCTTGAAAAACCATACATACATACACGCACGCACGCGCACACACACACACACACACACACACACACACACACACACACACACCCCACCATAACCCCATACAGAGCAAAAGTTCACAGCAGACAGCCACAGAACTAGACCTGAAAAGTTTCTAAACCTCTGGATTTATTCAGCTGCAGAGGTTCTGCTTAGGGTTAATCACTATCCAGACCTGGGCTGGGCTTGACCACAGCTTCGCTCATCAGCGGCTTTCAGAGTCCACGGAACATACCAAAAGCAGTTAGATTCTCCTAGTTATCCCCTCAACAAAGACAGGCCCACGGCGAGAACCACAGAACACATGGTAACTCTCCTGACTCAGTCACCCTCATCATTTGTGACATTACATCTCCTGTGGCTGCTGTAACCCAAGTTGCAGCACTGAAGTCTGGATACAAAAACATCCAGCCCTGGTGCCTTGCTCCCAGACTTGGGTGCTGCTAGCAAACTCTGGTGTGGCTTGTGGCAACAGCACCCCATCTCTACCTGTGTGCTCTGTGTCCAAATTTCCCCTTTCTGTAAAGACATCCCTCCTAGTGGGACCCAGAGCCTCCCCAAATGACCTCTTCTTCATTAATTACATCTACGACAATAATATTCCCAATGGCAGTTACATTCTGAGGTGCTGGGGGACTGGTGGTCAGAATTTTGACACCTGAACTATTTGAGGGTAAATCCAATCCCTAAGACTGCCTGAAAAGGGCAAAATCATTACACAGCATCATCTGAACACATTAAACACTCCCCATTCCCAGCTGATCAGCAAATGGTGGTGCTCACTTGAAATGGCAAAATGTCCTTCTTAGAAAGGGGTTACACTAGATGGAATCAGAAGAAGTCTAGATAGGAGAAACTAGATAGAAGTCTCAGGATTCCTTCCCTGTGGAACCCCTCTGGGCAGGACAGGGACTTAAGTCATTTTTTTTTAATCTTTTCATTCTGGTATTGCTGGACTGACCCCAGGGCCTCATGCATGCTAGGGAAGTATTCTATTACTGAGCTACAACTCCAGCCTTTTTTCTTCTTCTTCTAAATAAGGAACGATTCACAGATTTGTATGTCATCCTAGTACAGAGGCCATACTAATCTCTGTATTATTCTTATGCTGCTAAACTAAGCACTCTAGCCCCTTTTTTTAGATAGAGTATCACTATGAATTTCAAGGTCAAATTCTCCATCCTCCAGCCTCAGCCTCCTAAGAGCTAGGACCACAGGTATGCATCACCAGGCCCAGCACCATCTCTTCTTGACTAACTGAAATGTGTTTCAACACTGTACCCTCCCCAAGCCACCACCTAGCATAAGCTGTCAAATGTCTCCAGAGAGGAAGGCTGGGAGAATAAGGCAGGAAACTGTTCCTTCCTTTTCCTCAGATTGCTAGGGTCCCCAACTCCTATCCCTCATTCACAGTAAGGTTCCCAGCTTTCCTCTCATCTGATCTGAGAGTGTAAGTAGACTGTCCCACCCTCATCTGTCTTCCTTCTGCTGATGGCAGAGTCCAAGCGCGCCCACCTAAACTCTCAGTGACATCACACAAAACCATCCCCCCATCCAGAAGAGTCACTCTGCAGCAGGGCCCTGAGCAGGTTCTAAGGCTGTGGCTTTGAGCAAGACCTTCCTTGAAGACTTGAAGGCCGGTGGTTA
Organism: Rattus norvegicus; assembly: GCF_021556685.1. Classification (NCBI taxonomy): domain Eukaryota; kingdom Metazoa; phylum Chordata; class Mammalia; order Rodentia; family Muridae; genus Rattus; species Rattus norvegicus. The sequence continues at coordinate 169,359,136 of NC_141536.1, forward strand.
AAATGTTCCTACTGTACATCAGCCCTACCACACCAACATGAATGCCAGATTCCCCAACAGGTAACCAAGAAGACAGAGAACTGCACTCAGGACTGGCCTTAGAGAACATGCGCTCACAGATGAACAAGTCTTCACTCCAAGTTCACTAGGGCCCTGAGGCAGGCATCACTTCCAGGTATGAACCCTCATGTTTGGGCTGAGGTGTGGCTTTACTCTTCACATGGGCTTTATCTCCCTCTGATTAACTCATGTTGAAGGAGGAGTTAATCGGAGCTTCTTTCAAATGGAAGAAATCACCTAGTTAGTATCAGCTGATGCCTATAGTCCACAGCCAGTGACAGCCAAGTGACAAAGGACATCAGAAACTTAAGTACCCTACATTCAAACCAGGAAGTGTATGTTCCATTATTTATTTACTCACTTTAGACATGATCTCACTATGTAGCCCTGACTGACCTAAAACTCACGATTTAGACCAAGCTGGCCTTAAATGCACCGAAACCCGGTTGCCTCTGCCTCCCAAGTGCTGGGATTAAAGGTATATGCTACCACACCCAACCCATACCTATTATTTTTATATGAGATATAATTACCTTCCATATTTATTAAACACATTGTTTTTTTTTAAATGGGGGAGATGCACATGTGAGTGCAAGAATCTTTGGAGTCCAGAAGAGGGCATCAGATCCTGGATCTCCTGGAGTTAGAGGTGCAGGCAGCTGTTAGGCCACTTGATGTGGGTACTGGAAATCAAACTTGGGTCTGGTAAAAGAATACTGTCTACTCTTTTTTTTTTTTTTTCCGGAGCTGAGGACAGAACCCAGGGCCTTGCGCTTGCTAGACAAGCGCTCTACCACTGAGCTAAATCCCCAACCCCTTTACTGTCTACTCTTAACTGCAGAGCCATCTTCCCATCCCCCATAACAGATTCTTAGGGCTGGGGATAGGACTTAGTGGTAGATGATTAGCATGTGTAAAAACCTGGGTTCCATCTCTAGCACAGAAAGAAAGAGAACAAGGGAGCAGTGTGTGTGTGTGTGTGTGTGTGTGTGTGTGTGTGTGTGTGTATGTGTGTGTGTGTGTGATAAGTTTGAATTAAGGTTTTCTTTAGGAACTAAAATGAACTATCTCCTCCCAGGGTTTGCATTTCTGAAATAACTCCAACATAAACTGAAAATGATTAATGTATTATCCTATCAGGAAACTTAAAATCAGTGGTATATGTGTAGGTTTTGTGGTAAGAAAGGGGGTACATTTTCAGTTAGGAGAAGAGTCAGTTGTCTTTCCAGAGGTTGGTCTGTCTTGGGGATGCACAGGAGAGGCAGATTTAGGTGACACCCACAACATCCAAAGGACATCTGTGGACACCACACCAACCTCATCAAAGCAGAATCACGGCAGCTGCTCATCTGCTTTTGTCCAGTGGCTTTGGCAACTGAGTTTGGGAACGGAAAGTCTCTTGCACTGGGCACCTGGGAGCAGCCAGGCACGTGAGAAGCTGACTACAGGCTGGGCTTCCTACATCCCTGTGGGAGAGGAGGACAGACAACCGACTGCTTTGGTGACCTGGTCATGAGACACACCCCTGTGAATGGACAAGAAGAATCTGTGTTGCTGTATTGCAGTGATAATTTTAGTTTCTTAAAAAAAAAAAAACCAAACAAACACAGAAATGGAAATGTGCTTTCATTTTAATCCCAGGTGTGGGGACAGGGAGCCACTGCGGACTGTCTGCAGCAGCTGCCTATGATTTGCTTCGTGCTCTAGCAGAGGTGTGATTTTTGCTAGCTGCAGACAGTTGCTGTGATTGTGTGATGCTTGGAATTGTGGGTAATTTTCAAAGGGTCTATAAATGCTGGGCCTTGATAGGTGGGTGGGGGTTCTTAGTTTTTGTTGGTCACCGTTTGTTAAGTAGTCATGCACAAAAGAAGAAACAACAAGAAGAAATTAGATATCCTGAGGGTTATCTTGCCCCAAGATCAAACTTGCCCCGAGGAACTCCACATCCCTAATCAGCAGGAAGTAGACATTGCTCCCCATTCCAACCCTTGACTTTATTCAGGGATCTCTTTCCTTTCCTTTCTATGCTTTTTCTTTCTTATCTAGTGTTAGGAGACTGAAAGGGTAGAAGAAAAAAAGAACCCACAAAGTAGCTAAAGCAAGTGACATTAGATAGGATCATAGAGGAATGCCTTACCATCACAAGAACACGGAGGCCAAATCAGTATTAAAAGGGCTGGGGAGCCAAGGAGTTGTTTGGGATGGATGCTACCACACTGTACTGATGTGATAGAAGGAAGAATCATAAACTTCAGTGGCCTTTCTTTCCCTACAAATTCTCTGGTACCTGCTTTATCCACAGGATACTTCACGGTTTTGTTGTTTAGTTGTGAGACAGGGTCTTTCTATGTAATCCTGGCTGTCCTGAAATTCACATGTAGACAAGGCTGGTCTTGAACTCTCCTGCTTCTGCTTCTTAAGCGCTAGGATTAAAGCTGTGCACTGCCACGCTCATTGATAATTCAGTTTTAAATGGAAGCGCTTAAACAGGCTTCACAAGAGTTCACTGAAACAGCCTGAATTCACTCTAGATTCCAACCTGAATATACCAATCTGCCAAAGTCACACCACCCTGAGTAGTTGACAAGGACCTGTAAAATTCTCCACGCAAACTCTCAGGACACAATAGGCAGATATATAATGAGTCCAAAGAGTGGAGGGGGCAGCTGAAGGCCTGTCTTATGCCAGCCAACAAGGTACCTGACCTTTGTGTCTGTGTCACTTTAAACCACAGAGCCAACAGAACAAGTGGAGTTTGACTCCATGCCAAAGCTGAGGAACGAGAAACTTACTACACTGGAAGCTCCAGCCAGAACCCTTACCCGAATGGAGACAGCAAGTGTGTGCTAGCTCTGTTCAGTACAGTTTGCCCGGCAGTGAGGAGAGGCAGGAGTATGGTGTACAGTGATGCTGAGGGAGGAGGGATAGGTACCTTGCTCAGCTGTGTGCAGCCTTCACTTTCCAACCATGAGGGTTATATCTGGGCAGGAACGGAACTCTGTCCATCCAGCACTGATGGTAAAGGGTCCTCAGTCATAAGAAGTCACAAGCAGGAGCTATCCTCCTGCAGATGGGATTCCTACTACCCGCCCCAGCTTCCCATGTGATGATTGATGCCCGTGGGAAAAGTCCAAGCAGCACACCTTGAAATGCACAAGGCTCAGGAGATCAAAGACTGCCAAATTTCCTGCTTGATGTATTGAGGTAAGGAACAGATTGGGTAGAGTGTTTCCTTTGGCCCTATAGAGCTCTTTCGTGAAGACTATTGATTTTAATGACAATGTCAAACCCTGACTAGACTAATAGAGCATGCCTATAGTCCAAGCACTGAAGAAGTGGAAGCAAGGATATTTCAAGTTCAAAGTCAGCTTCAACAAAGTGTCAACAAAGTCTGATGTAGTCCAGTGCTCCTGTCACATCCCAACACGCTGGTTCTGTGCACTTTCACATTCAGGGCTGGTGACTCAGAGACTCATTACCTGCAACTTCAAGTCACTCCCTACAAGCTGGGCTCCAACACTGCCACAGAAACCCTACCTTCAGGCTCTTCTCCCTTGGCACATTCCTGAAAAAAAAATCTCCAATGTCTTAATTGACACTTCAGATGTAAACATTCCTCTCAAACATCACACGCTTTGGCCACATTCAAACTTTATCTCACTTTTTTTTTTTCTCACATCTGACTTAATTTCAATTATTTTACTTGAAATTTCCTTTACATCCTGGGAATGAAACTCCCTCAGCATGTTTTTCCAGGCCTTGAGTTCGATCTCCAGCATTACAAAACAAAAACGATGACGACAGTAATAAAAACGCTAATAAAAATGTTTTTGCTTAAAAATGTCACAGATAGATCTCAAAGCCCAACTATTCAGATTCTCTTGCCAGTGACCCACAGACCCTGGACTTGGAAGGGACTGTGGGTACAAAGACTTCTCTCAGGATCACTTTTCTACAATCTAAGGTGGAAACATCATGACCAAATATGGCACAGAAAAGATACATTAGTGACTAAACTCAGCCACCAGTAAGACGCAAACGTAAACCACAAGAGGTCCCTGTACACCCACTAACACGCCACAATCACAATGGACAGACGTGAAAACAACAGGAAGCTTCATATGCAGCTGAGGGGAAGGAATGAGGACGGACACAGCCACTTTTAAAAGTGATTTGGCAGTATCTTGAATTGTTGAGCCAAATTATAGATGCCTGTAATTCCAGCATTCATGAGCCTGGGGCAGGAGGGTCATAAGTTCAAAGTCAGCCTGGACTTAAGAGCAAGATCTTGTTATAAAGCAAGACCTTGTCTCAAAACATCAAAACAGACAACAAGAATGCCCAGTGCCACATAAACATGACTTACAGTCAGGAACAATGAAATGTGAGGATGATCAAAAAAGATACATGCACAGAAATCAGTTCACTCAACAGCTGCATTGGAAAATGGCCCCCAGTGACCTTCAAGAGGTGGAGAGACAGACCCAAGAGAAGATCCATCAACAGATCCTGCTCGGCAAAAGAAGGTAAACCTGTGACTCTAGTACAGGCCTGTATTCCTGAAGGGGTTCCCTGCACACCCTGCCTGTTTCCACCACAGAAAGATGTCTGCTAACATAAGTGTGCTGATCTGAGGAAGCTAAACTGAAGGGGGCAGGTCCTTCTGCAAGAAGAGCTTAGGAGGGTGTCCAAGCCCAAGGTACAATGAGGGAGGAGTAATGAAAAGCTCACAGGAAATGTCTGATAGAATAAAGAATCATCAAATTACACTTTATGCAACCTTAGTTGGAGGTGTGTGTGTGTGTGTGTGTGTGTGTGTGTGTGTGTGTACACAAATGATACTTCAATGAGGCTGATGAAAAAAAATTGGCAGCCCAGGGCCTCATGAATAGTAGTTAAGTATTCACAGCTGAGCTACACACCATCAACATTCATTCATTTAACTATTTTTATTCTGAGCAGGATCTCACTAAGTTGCCCATGTTGTCCTAGAACCTTTTTCCACTTTGGCTTTTCTGAGACAGGGTTTCTCTGTGTAGTCCTGATTGTCCTGGAACTCACTCTATCAACCAGGCTGTCCTCAAACTCAGAGATGCACCTGCCTCTGCCTCTGCCTCCTGAGCGCTGGAAGCGTGCACCACCAACTATTTTAACCTAGCACGGATGACAGGTGTGCTCTACGATGTCTGGCAGAGAATTCTGTGAAGTTCTTGTTCAGCTATAACTCTTATAATTCTGTACTTGCTTACCCAAAGGATCAGCTGTGAGAGGCTGAATTGAGCCCCCCAAACTTATGTAAATTCCACAGAATGTGGCCATATTTGGAAATAGGTCATCCGGATGTAATCAGGGTAAGGCCATCAGCATGGATGCCTAATCCCATATGATTAATAGTAAAGTCTTTTGAGAAGGGAAAACAGAGAGTACCTGTAAGGGCTCTGCTGTGCCACAAGCTCCGAAGCTAAGTTCCCAGCGCTTGCATAAATGCAGCTCTAAGGACCAAGGGAGCAGAAAGTTCTGTGACTCACAAATTCAAGTTGTGGCATTTATAACAGCCACACTTCTACCAAGTAGCCACCCAGTACCAGGAAAAGCAAAGGCTGCCCTGCTTGATCTCTCTCAGAAAAAAAAAAAATCCCTGTACGCAGTCCTGCAAGCTGCACGGCAAGCGTCGAGCAGCCCTGACTGGCTCAGTCCTCTACCACACTGAGACACTTAGATGGCTCGTTTCTCTTCTGAAAACACAGGAATGAAGCCTCAAGGGGCATGACACGACTGCGTAAAGTGAATTCTACTACATTACATCACTGCTGCTCACAGTAGTACTAAAAAAAGTTAAATAAGCACCGGGCGTGGTGGTGATTGCCTGTAATCCTGAGTACTAACTCAGGAGGCTGAGGCAGGAGGATTCAAAGTGTGAGACTAACTGGGGCTCTATGTTTGTTAAGTCCAAGCCTGGAAAGAGAGAGGTTGGCAGGAGAGATTAAATGATCTCTAACTGGAAAGCAATACTCCAAAATGCTCTAACTGATTAGCTGTCATGAGACAGTGAGACAGGGGCCTCACCCACATTTTCTCCTGGGAACAGAAACTGGTTCATCACCCAGTGGAGAACTTCGCTTCCACTCTGCAGCCCGTGTGATCTGAAACACAAACCTGTACCTGACGCCTGCCCACTCCTCTTCCCCATACGCCACTTGTCCTTCCCTCTTCCTCTTGGTGCTACCCTTTCTCAGTTCCCTCTGCTCTGGCCTGGCCTCTCATGCTGGAGCTACCTTGTTCCTCCCTCCTTGACCTGCTTTATGTCACATCCTCTCTAGGGGGTACACCCCACCCAGACCACTTCGGCTGCTTCTCCTTTCTCGCTATCTTATGATAATATTGGTTAATTTTTGGAGTATTTCTTTTCAGTCAGGGTTTTGTTTAATTTTCTTTCTTACTTGCTTTTCCCACTCCCCAGGACTCAGGCCATCAAAGACCATCTGAGTGAGGCAAGAGAGGAGCTCTAGGTCTCATCAGCACCATCCCGCTCTATCCAGGAAGATAGCCTTGATGTTGCAGCTGAGCCTATAGCAGAACTGGGTGGAGACCATGACCATCCCACCTGCCAGGCCAACTCCAGCAAAGGACACCAGACAGTACAGAAGAATAGAGAAAGCAAGAGAGACAGGAAACAGCTTCCAAGTGGAAAGTGATAGGTGATTTTAGAAGCCACCACCGTGAGATTTGTAACTTTGAATGGTCCTTCCTACTGTGACTCTCCCTGTGATTGCTACTAATAGACAGGATGAGGCTAAAGCCAGTTCCTGATAGCCTTTCCTGGGGCTTCAGGAATGGAGAAAAACTGTCCACCCAGCATCCTGCTAAGGGCCATATCATTAAGCAGTGTGTGACGACTCTGGCCCACTGTATCCCCCTTTGCAAAGCTCAGACAGAACTGCCCCATAGATTTCACGTGAGTCAGTGCAAGGAACAACAAAAGAGCTGCCTAAAGCTCCCATCTCAGATGGTTAGGAAGCATAGAAATGGCAAAGGCAGAAACCAGGCTGCCCGAAGACAGCCTAAAATGAGGTCAAAGATACCAGGCTGCCGAAAGACAGCCTCAAGTGAAGTCAAGAGACCTATGGTAAGCAGGTGCTGGGAGACCAGAGGGCTGTCAGGTATCAAGTGGTTGAAGTTCTAGTCTCAACATGGGAAATCAGTTGAATTCTGTTACTTCAAGGGATACTGGGGCCATAGAGAACCACTAGGCAAGGCTTGCATGAGATTGGAAAGAACTAGCCTAGAACAGACCCCTGTTCCTGCCTCATCAACTAGGATCACACACTGGGAATTGCCAGCTCTGACCTCTGGCTGAAGGAAAATTGTTGTAGGGAAATTTCCCTGCTTTGTAGAATGCGAAAGGGGAAGATGTCCCTTTGTGCTATAGGACCCAAGTGTCCCTTTAAGCCTAGAATTTGCCTTCTATGCCTCCACCTTTGGACCACACCTAAGTTCAAAAGCTCAACTATATCGTCTGTTGATGTACAAAGGTTAAGAATGGGACATTTTCTAGCACATCTTCTCTTAGCAAGACACTGCTTCATGCTCTAGGAAGCCCTCCAGGCCCATCAGCCACTTTGTACATAAGATGGGAAAGTGACTGGCGAACCTGGAAAAGCTCAGCTGGGGGCCCCCACAAGGCAGAGTCAAAACTCTATTGGTTACACTGTTTTGAAAGCACATCTGTGGCCGTCATGGCTTAAATCCTGCTTTAAAGGTTTGTACAAATTAACCTGGAACCTAAGAATGGAACCTTATTTAAGCAGATCTGACCAAACTAAGATGACAATTCCACCCAGATGTGACTAGTATACTTATAGAAAGGGGAACTCAAAACACAGATGCACAGGAGGAAGAATGCTTTGCAAACCACAGAAGCACAGACCTAAGAGAGAATATCCCTGTCACACTCGAACCTTGGCCCTCTGGCTGCCAGAGCCAGTCAAGAATAAGTTCTCACTGGAAGCCCCTAGTTTGTGAGCATCTCCAGGGCCTTAGACACAAGCTACGGAGTGATTTTATTGGAAAGAAAGCTTATCAGGGCCAGGTTTGGGGATGCGTATCTAAAATCCTAGCAGTTGGGAGGTCATGACTTCTAACCTAGTCTGGGCTACATAGTAAGGCACTGATGGGATGTGTATCTCAATAGAATACTTGCCTCAAATGCACACTTGTACCCAAAAGTCTGGTTTGTTTGTTTTACATTTTTTTTTGGTTCTTTTTTTTTCGGAGCTGGGGACCGAACCCAGGGCCTTGCGCTTCCTAGGCAAGCGCTCTACCACTGAGCTAAATCCCCAACCCCTGTTTTACATTTTTTAAATTCATTTTTCTTCCATGTGCATTTGTGTTTTGACTGCATGCAGGTCTGTGTAAGGAGTCTAGATTGACTGACTGCATGCAGGTCTGTGTAAGGAGTCTAGATCCTCTGGAACTGGAGCTACAGAGAGTTTTGAGCTGTCAGGTGGGTGCTGGAGTTGGAACCCAGGTCCTCTGGAAGAGCAGCCAATGCTCTTAACTGCTGAGTCATCTCTCCAGCCCCCAAAATTTGTAAAAATGACAAAAGAAAATGAAGGTGCCAGGCACTTAACAAGATGGTATCAGCTTAACAAGGTGAAAAGTCCATTTCCAAACAGCTAAGTGCTGTTAGAATGACAACTTGGGATCCTGGTGTCTCAGACTCAAGCAGGATTCAGTCAGGAGGTTAGTCACATTTCAAGATCACTGTACTTACAAGCAAGTGATGAGGTCTGAGACTTTTCACTTCTTTCTTAGAAACCACACTAGCTGAGAATGTAGCTGGAATGGAAGAATACTTGCATAGCATGCACAAAGCCCTGGGTTCGATTCTCAGTACCAAACATACCAAGCAGAGTGTCACACACCTGTAACCCCAGCCCTTGGGAGATCTATAGAGGCAGGAGCCTGGGAAGTTCAAGGATGTCTTTACCTATATATTGAATTCAAGCCCAGTCTGAGTTACATGACACTCTCAAAAATACACACATACATACATACATACACACACACATATATACATACATACATACACACACATACATACACACACATACACACATACATACATACACACACATATATACATACATACATACATACACACACATACATACATACACACATACATACATACATACACACACATATAAACATACATACATACACACACATATATACATACATACACACACATACATACATACACATACATACACACACATACATACATACACACATACACACACATATATACATACATACATACACACACACATATATACATACATACATACACACACACATACATACATACATACACATACATACACACACATACATACATACACACACATACATACATACACACACATATATACATACATACATACACACACATACATATATACATACATACACATACATACACACATACATACACACACATACACACACATACATACATACATACACATACACACACATACATACATACATACACACATACATACATACATACACACACATATATATACATACACACATACACACATACACATACATACACACATACATACATACATACACACATACATACATACATACACACACATACACACATACATACATACACACACACACATACATACATACATACATACATACATACATACAATGTCAAATAGGTAAGCTGCACTAGCTGGAAGCATAGGAATCCATTTCTATTACAGATGCTGCTGGTAAAAATGCTCCGGTGCTTGATTAACAGCCCAAGGTCCACAAGTCCCTATCATGGTCCCACAGCAATTAGAACTTGTTTCAAAAGTTCCTGAGGCAGAGGCTCAGGCCTCTCAACCACAGGTGCTCATCAGACCACAGACGCTGAATGGACGAGCAGTAAGCAAGCAGCATTCTGACGAACCTGTCCTTTTTCATTTCTGGCTTGTGGTTAATGAACGCTCTATTTCCATGGCATAAACAGACTGTATAGCAAGATCTAATGCAAAGGGAAGGAGGGAGGAAGGAAATTAATGAAAGAAAATGAAAGACAGAACAAGCAAGCCCAGTCTCTTTGAGGGAAACAAGAATCAAAAGCTCTCGGTGGGCTACCGGCCTGGGGTCACTCACTCCCAGAAGTCTGCAGTCCTTGCTTCAGAAATGGGCATTGTATGTACATACTTCAGTGGTCCAGGGTCCCAAGAACCCTTAATTCCTTTTCATTATAATCAGAGAAGCAATGAAGCCAAGCATGGGACCTAAGCCTCCCAGGGTAAGAGCAAACCCATCCAATGGTCCACCTAAGTCTGAAGTTAAGGTTTTACTGTGAGACCTCAGCTGGCCTGGTACTCATTATGTAGTGTAGGTTTTTCCTCAAACCCATGGCTGTCCTCTTGCTTCGGCCTCTGAAGCACTGGAATTACAGGTATACACCACCACTCCTTGTTTATCCCCGACCCCTTGTTCTGTTACTATTTATTTTTAAGACTTACTTTATTATGTGTGTTTATGTGTATGTGCCTGTGTGATATTAGGTGCACATAAGTACAGGTGCCCATAGGCCAGAGGTTATCAGATCCCCTGAAACTGCAACTTATGATATGACACAGGTTTTGAGAATCAAACTCAGTCCTCTGGAAAGACAGTATATCATCTTTTTTTTTTTTAAGATTTATTTATTTATTATATATAAGTACACTGTAGCTGTCTTCAGACACACCAGAAGAGGGCATCGGATCTCTTTACAGATGGTTGTGAGCCACCATGTGGTTGCTGGGAATTGAACTCATGACCTCTGGAAGAGCAGTCGGGTGCTCTTAACCGCTGAGCCATCTCTCCAGCCCGACAGTATATCATCTTAACCACTGACCCGTCCATCTTTCCAACCCTTTATGTTTTGAGACCATGCTGGTCTCAAACTCAAACCTGTGCTTGAAGCTTTGAACACTAATCCTCCTGCCTCCACCTCTGAAATTTCAGGCATGTGCCACCACTGATGAGTTTGTTTAATTCCTTTGTCAAAGCTAATCCTAAAACTGACACTGGCACCTTAGCTTAATTTAATGTTAAAACCTTAAATAACACATGGCATGCACTCACTGTGAGCTTGGACTATCCAAGAAACAATTCACAGACCACATGAAGCTCAAGAAGAAGGAAGACCGGGGCTGGGGATTTAGCTCAGTGGTAGAGCACTTACCTAGGAAGCGCAAGGCCCTAGGTTCGGTCCCCAGCTCCAAAAAAAAGAATCAAAAAAAAAAAAAAAAAAAAGAAGAAGAAGAAGAAGGAAGACCAAAATGTGGATGCTTCAGTCCTTCTTAGAAGGGAGAAAAAAAATACTCATGGGAAGAAATACAGGGACAGAAACTGGAGCAGGGACTGAAGAAAAGGTCATCCAGAGACTGCCCCACCTGGGGATCCATCCCACATGCAGTCACCAAACCCAGTCATTATTGCTGATGCCAAGAAGTGCTTGCTGACAGGAGCCTGATATGGATGTCTCCTGACTCTGCCAGAGATTTACTGATACAGATGAGGATGCTTGCAGCTAACCATCAGATTGAGCACGAGGACCTCAATGGCGGAATTAGAGGACTGGGGGAGCTGAAAGGGCTTGCAACCTCATAGGAAGAACAACAATGTCAACCAACTCCACAGAGCTCCCAAGGACTAGATCAACAACCAATGAGTACACATGGAGGGACCCATGGCGCAGTCACATATGTAGCAGAGGATGGCATTGTCTGACATCAATAGGAGAAGCCCTTGGTCCTGTGAAGGCTCATTTCCCCAATGTAGGGGAATGCCAGGGTGTTGAGGTGGGAGTGGGTGGGTGGGAGTGGGAGCATCCTCATGAAGAATGGGGATGGGGAGAAGGAGGGAAAGGAGATAACATTTGAAGTGTAAATACATAAACTATCCAATAAAGAAAAAAAAAAAGAAACACAAGAGAGAATCGGGAAAGGGGTTAACATTTGAAACGTAAATAAAGAAGAAAAAAGAAACCTTAAATAAACACCTAAAGAAATCAAGAGTATAAAAAAAAGACCTCCCTGAGGTCTAGAGGTCTAGATGCATTTTGCTGGTCAGAAGTGATGTGAGGTCCTAGGTTCTTAAAGATGGTGATACACCAGCCAGTGCTGTGCCTTCTTGTCCTGAATCAGCCAGGAATACTAGAGAGAGAATTTGGGGAATTTGGGGAGAGAATGCATTAACATGTCCCCACTTCTGGCCCACTGACTCTAACTTTGGTACTCTATAAAGGGAACTACCCCAAACCTCCACTGTTCTAAGAACTACAGCCTATCAGGGAAAATAAAAACTCTCAAATGCCCAACCATCAGAAAATGGCCGAGGACCCCAACTGGAGGCGCTACTGCCGTTTGCATCAGTGCTCAGCAGCGCATATGGTAACTGCACAGAAACCAGAAGAGGAAGAGAGGGTGTGTCAAGTGGGAACTTCAGGGTTTTCTGGAAAGTCGGTCATGTTGGATGGTGTTTTGTTGGGGCAAACACATGAAGGAACATTTTCCTAAAGTGGACACAGATGAAAGGATGTCTGCTAAAGCAAGCATGTGAAAGGACACAAGATGAAAGATTCTTCAATAACAACACACACATTGTTCCGCCTTACATTACACGGTTGAGCTCTATTTGCTAGGACTTGCTAGCTCTATTTGCTAGAAACACCACCAAAAAAGCTCTGGTGGTGTGGTAGTTTCTTGCCACTTCCGTGGACTGGGACTGATTGACAGAATGATGTCAGCTGAGACAGACACATGTACTGAGGCTAGACATTTGCTGAGTGAGACCCGTAGAGGACACGTGACGTATGGAGGGAGTATAAAAAAAGACTGGGTGGACAGTGATGGAAGCTGAGCTACGCTTGCTCATAGAGCTGGCTGTGCAATGCTTGTTGGTCTCACGTCTTCATTGAGCTTCGTTTTTCTGAGAGAGGCACAGCCGAGAACTTCTCCTGGCTTTCCTGCTGGTCCCTCCTGCTACTGACTTGTGTGGAGGCTGACGAGGCTAAGGTATGGCTGAGGCATAGCTGTCTCTGCCACCACTACTGATTCCTGTTCACTATCCTGACTCCCGAGCCTGACTGCTGATATATCCATGAAATGTTTGTGAGGGATTGAGCTGCCTCTATGGGGACTACACTGTCGATTTCCAGACAACACAGATGGGAGGTGCCCCAAAGAACCACTTCTAAACAAGTCCACTTTCCCCATATCCCTTCTTTCCCACTACCTCTGGTATGTGGTGGGCTAAAAGGAAGGTTAAAATGTTTAAGAACCAATATTAAAAATAAGATTTAAAAATTTTAAATTATGAGAGAGAATGTGTGTGTGTCTGTTCCCCTTCCCCTCTAGGTGAGACAGACCTGTCAAGACTTAGAACATTTGCTTCACCCTTTTTCTCTGGAAAAGTAAGTTCCTTATTCATGAAAAAAAAATCAGATATGACCACCAAGTGGGATGTCAGTGCCCAGGAGGTTAAACTCAACACCTCATTCCTCCTGTGAAGGCTGGAACTGGGAAGGTCAGGCAGAGCCTGTACCTGTGACTTCCCACAAACTTCCCTGTCATGAAGGCCATGAGTCAGGTGAGACTTGTTGCCCTTCTGTCACCTAGAATCCCAAAGCTGTCTATCGTAGGGCAGCATCTTTCCTGAAAACACAGAGACTGGTTCCCCTGCCTGCCTCTCACAGAGAGGCTGCCCAAGCACCAACTTCCCAGAACAGATAGAAATGCCCCCACCGGCCTGCGGGCAGCTCTGGGCCTGCGGGCAGCTCTGGCAGGATGTACCCTCACCACATGTCTGGTGCAAGGTTTCCGGGAGCCCCATGCCCAAAGCCACAAGTAATCTGAGAGCCAGAATCTCTCAGTTCCTACAGAAGTTATGGTATACAGTTTAGGCCCAGATTGATAGCCTGTGAGTCACCTGGGTACTCAATACCCAGTGACCTTAACCTGCCTGGACTGTCAGGCCATGCTATTTACCAGGATTCTCTGATGGCTGAGTCAGGTACTTCCTTAACTCAGCTCCTCCCTGCCCAGAAGACAGCTCCCTTCCGGCCACAGGGTGGATCAGAGAGTGGACCACACTATGAGCATGTCCACTTTGCTTCCAGAGTTCTAGTATTCCTAGAACCAAACCTACACCTCAAGTGCTATGTCTGGTTTATCAACTCTACCTTTCTGGAGGAACCGAATATGTGTTTCAAGACCCAGTGCTTGTTATGGATAAAGACCATTTATCTGCGAGGGGGGAAAACAGCAAAAATAGGTCTTAATTTCAAGATGAGAAGTGTACATGAAAATATTCAAAAGAAACAACCTGACACATAGCAAAGTAAATGTTTAGTGTTGACCACTGAAGTAGCCATTTTTTTCATAAGAAATTTTCACTAGTTGGAAACGACTACTTTTAAGTAAAATTACACATCCGTCTCTCCTACTATAAGGGGAGAGCAGGTGTGGCGAGAGACATACTCCTGTAATCCCAGTCCGGAAGAAGAGGGAGAAGGTCATCCAAGGCCATCCTGAGTTACAGAGCCACTTAGAGGCTAGCTTTGATAAGGTGGAGGGGAAGGAGAAGCAAACCTAATCTGTGCTTTTGGTAAAAATTAAATAGAAACCAACTGAAAATGAGAGAACTGAGACATGTTTGAGGTTTAAAAGAATTTCACAAGATATCCCTATGCTTTATTAGCCAATAGCAAATTTAGGATTTTTGGGGAAAAAAAAAAGCTTTTGAAACTATTTTTTTTTTGGTTCTTTTTTTTCAGAGCTGGGGACCGAACCCAGGGCCTTGTGCTTCCTAGGCAAGCGCTCTACCACTGAGCTAAATCCCCAACCCCTTGAAACTATTTTAACTCTTGGGTTTATCATCGCATACAAGATAACTCATTTAAAGAATCTATATGAGTCTCCTCAAAAAAAAAAAAGGCACATGCATATTGTTTCCTTATGTTTTGGCTAAAGTATAAAGCCCTAAATATTTTTTGAAGTAGGACCAGGCCAGATGAGATGGCTAAGGTAGTATATTTACTAAATGGTAAAGGTGTTTGCCACCAAGCCTGACACCCAAGTTGAATCCCTGGAATACACATGGTAAGTAGAGAACTGACTCCCTCAGGTTGTTCCTTGGCCTTTGTGCATGCACACAAACACAAACACACGTGCACACATGCACACACACACACACACACACACACACACGCACGCACGAACGCATACACAGGGAGGGAGGGAGGGAGGAGAGGAGAGAGGAGGGCAGGAGAAAAAAGAGAAAAAGAGGAGATTCAATTGGGGGTGAGGAAGTTATTCTGAAGGTAAAAGCACTTGCTGTGCAAACCTAAGGACCTGAGTTCAAATCCCCAGCACCCATATAAAAAGCTGGGCATGCCTGCATGTCCCTGCAACCCTAAGCTGTGGAAGACAGAGAGAGGAGGACCACTGGATTGCTGGATACCAGTTTAGCTCCAGGTTCTGTAAGAGATTATTTCCCAAAAGAATATGGCAGAGAATAAAAGAGAGGGAACTGGGCATCCTCTTCTGGCCTCTGCACATGAACATATACCATATACGCAAATAGATTAATTTTTTTAAAGATACGTTAAATTGGAGTTCAAGTGAAATATTATTACTATACATCTACAGAAGGACCTGCCCCACACCTGCCCACTAAAGGTGAGTTTGTACTTCCCTTTGATACTACTCTAGTCCAGGACACTCGCTCCAGGTCACTACATCATGAGCTCCACACAGAGAACCCACAGGACAGATTCCTTAACAACGAAGAGGAAAATTTCCCAGAATAAAAGAAAGTTCAGAGGCCCCACCCCACCATGAGATAATCTGAGAAACAGGGACCCAACCGGGCATGCTCAGTGTGGGGCAAACAGGTTTCTGGGTGGTTTACTCTGCTAGACCTACAGGGTATAAAACGCTCAAAGACAAAACTGTCTGAGATTTGTTTAAATTACTCAAAGAAAAGAAGAGACAGGCGGGGCAGAGCAGAGTCCCAGGAGTCACTGCAGCGGTAGACAGGGACATGTCGTTAAGTTTGTGTACATCCAAACATGTCTAAAGCTTTAAAATTATATATATTTATGCAAGGAGCACTATGCCATGGCATGGGTGTTGAGGGTGGAGGACAACTTGATGTTGTCCTGGTTCTCCTTCCACCATGTGGGTTCTGGGAATCAAACTCAAGTCTTCAGGCTTGGCACCTATCACCAGCTGAGCTAGGCTCACCAGCCAATCTAAAGCTTTTCATTCTTATACACAAATGTCCCTTTTATAGAACCGGGAAAGTATGTAGTCAAGTAGGAAAGTATGTAGTCAAGTGATAACAGTGAACGTGTCAGACTTTAGTACCTGAGTCTACAGATATGGCTCTTGTCTTCTAGACACCTTGTCCCACTGGAAGACATACTCATATCTGCAGAAGGACCCACCTCGCTTAGTCTCTCACCTCAAGCCAGGGCCACACTCTAAGTGACCCTCAGAGACAGCAGGCCCACCCCTGCAGTCCAAGGAGTGCTTCGAGCTGGACCAAAGGAGTCCATTTTAGACAAGCCACATTCTCACAGCTAACCATGGCTGCTGCAGGTACCTTGAAAAGCTCTTTCAGAATTTTCTTATACAGGCTAGTTCTCCCCTTCCACTTTTGCATGGGTTCCATGAGCACGCCTTCTACAGTTCCAAGGATGAAACTCAGGTTGGCAGACTTGCACAGCATGCATTCTCAACTCTCTGAGCCATCTCTTCAGCCCCATTCCCTACTCTTTAAAAAACAAACAAAAAAAAAAAAAAAAAAAAACAATGTCTCACATAGCATAGGCTAGCCCCAAACTTACTAAATAGCTAAGGATGCTGTCTTCCTTCTGCCTTCATCTTGTAAGGGCTGAGATGATAAGTGTATGCTAGCTACCACCACTGGTCTATTAATTGATTGTTGTTGCTGGAGACAGGCTCTCAGTATTTATTAACCCTCTGGCTGGCCTAGAACTCCCAGAGATCAGCCTGTCTCTGCCTCCCAGGTGCTGATATTAAAGGCATGTGTCACAACACCTAGCCCACTGGTTTCATGGGGTGTTGGGGTTCAAATCCAGTTCTTTAGGTATATTAAGCAAGTACTTTACCAACTAAGCTACGTGTGCAACCCTGGAAAACTTTATATCCATCTGTACTTCAAAGCTGACTGTTGGGCTGGAGAGATGGCTCAGTGGCTAAGAGCACTGACTGCTCTTCCAGAGGACCTGAGTTCAATTCCCAGCAACCACATGGTGGCTCACAACCATCTGTAATGGGATCTGATGCCCTCTTATGGTGTGTCTGAATATAGATATGGTGTACTCATATAAATAAAATAAATAAATCTTTTTTAAAAAGCTGAGTGTTAGGGGTTGGGGATTTAGCTCAGTGGTAGAGCGCTTGCCTAGCAAGCGCAAGGCCCTGGGTTCGGTCCCCAGCTCTGAAAAAAAAGGAAAAAAAAAAAGCTGAGTGTTATTTCCACCACACAAAAATTTATTTTATGTTTCTATATCACAAACCAAATCTTTCCAAGTTTCCATAATATACTTTAGAATTTGTTGTTCATTTCCAGGGAAATTTTAATTGCCATTTTGGTGACGGGAACCTAGTTTAGTCATAAAACACTGGTCTAGCATGTGTCAAGGCCCTGGGTTTTATCCCTAGCACCATATACACACTCACACAAAATGCTTTTCCGAAAGAGGCTGCTAGAATGTATCTGTTTCCCAAGGAAGAAAAAGAGCCAGGAATCAGTCATGACCTGGTGGCCCAGATGAAAACAAGTGCAGGGACAAGACAAACATGGGGACCTGCGACCTGTCTAGATACACAGTCTCAATAGCTCAGCTGCCTCCAAGTGCCTGCCAGTACTTGGGCTCCATGTCTACTCATCACACCCAAAGTGTCAATCAATCTCACTCCACCTTGCTCCTTCTCTGCTGCATCTCCCAGGGTCCTGTCAACAAAAGAGACACTTCAATCTCTCCTTAAGTCATTGCTACCTTTGCCAGTGTCTAGTTCACTGTTCACTGCTGACCCCTAAGCTGAAAACTCTCAAGCTTGCTGCAGGCTTGAGGAGCACGCAGGTTTACAGTTCATATTAGCTGGCTTGCTGCTTAGCTGCCATCTTTGCTGTAAATAACAAGACCATCAAGGATATCATGGCTGATGAGGGTGACAGCTAGTGATACCTGGAGAGGCCTTGATAAATACTACACTAAGCAATCTATACGGGAAAAGTGTCAGAAACCAACACGTCTGTGGAGGCTTTGACCTCCAGCAACCTTAAATGAGACCTCAGGGTTTCTGTAGGCATGGTCAAGTTGAGATAAACTCCTTATAGAGTGGGTGGACCTAAACCGATATGATACACGATGGGGAGAGTCATGTGAGGATGAAGTCAGAGAGTGGACAAACAAGTGTATAAATGAAGAACAGCTACCAACACCTCACAGTGGACGAAACAAGAACTGTCCTGGGCCAGAGAGAGGAGAATTTGATAGACACTTTAATCTTGGACCTCTGGCTTCCAAAACACCAAAAAAGAAGTATATGTAAAGTACCGTGTGGCTATTCTTAAGCAGTATTAAAAGTTAAATTGGCACCCATACAAATAGCACCCTACTTTCCACAAATTGGGATGGCATTGGTAATCTTTACCTGGGAGCAACGTGACCTCAGCCACCAAGTTCTCACTGAGCAGTTTTATGGCGAGGCTGGAAAGTACATCCCTTAAAGCCCTGCAAAGAGTCTGGGGTGCAGAGATACAGAACAGCCAAACTTCTGACTTCCACATGCACCTGCAAACCTGTGCATGCACACGTTATAAAAAATTATCACCGCACAGTGGCCAGTGCATGCCTTTAATCCCAGCACTAGGAAGGCAGAGGCAGGTGGATCTTTTGTGAGTTTGAGGCCAGCCTGGACTACAGAGCAAGTTCCAGGACAGCCAGGGCTACACAGAACAAACATGTCTTGAAAAACCGAAGGGGAGTAGTGGGCATGAGATAGCTCAGTGGTTAAAGGCAGCTGTTGCTTTTGCCGAGGACCTGGGTTTGGTTCCCAGCATCCATTTGGTGGATCACAACAATCTGGAACTCCATTTTCAGGAGGGTAAATGACTTGTATGGGCACAAGGTATGGTACAAAATACACATGCAGGCAAAATACTTATACACATAAAATAAAAATCAATCTAAACAAATAATAAAAAAATAAACCGAGACATCAAACTTGTAACTCCATGGATATTTTTAGGACAAGGCAACAATCAACATGACTGAAAAAAAATTGTGATAAATTAGACAAGAAACAGGACGGCCCACAGGTGAGCTTGACAGCAGACACTGTGCTCAGGTTGTGCTTCCTCAAGGAGCAAGAACTTTCTGAACTCAAAGGAAAACACTCTGAGCACATCAGGATTTGCCTACTCCCACCCCACGCTTGTTGTCTTGCTCCTGAATGCCCATCCCTCTCTCTCAGGCACCAGCAGGCTCTGGGTATACCTGGAAATCACAGGCATCAGTGGGTGTTGGTGGTTTAGCTCCAGACTGAGAATGCTGTCACTGCACATGCCTCCTATAGCCACACAGTAGCACGGATGCTAGTTGGAAACTACACACACTTCTCAAGATCTCCTGCAATTCCACGTGGAATAAATGTGAAATATCAACAATAATGAGAAGGTCAGACCAGCAGAGAAGCAGCAAAGGAATTGTCAAAACCAGCTTTCCATCTCTGATATGTTTTTGTGCTCCCAAAATCTATGCGCCACCATAAAAAAACTGCTTAAACCAGAAGGGTCATTAGGGTCACCTTCTACTCCCTCTTGTTTCATCTGCCAACAACATAAAAAAAAAACTAGAAAATGCAATATGAACCTAACAGTAAAAACTCCTTGTTCAGCTGTCTAGTGTGCTAGCCACAAAACATGTGTCCCATAGAAGGCATGCTCATGGTTTCTGAAAAGTTCTTAAAAACTTCCTGAGCATAAAGATTAAAATTCTCCCTGTTAGCCAGAGATGGTGGTGCACACCTTTAAAGGGATTAATCCCAGCACTTAAAGAGACAGGGGCAGGCAGATTTCTGTGAGTTCTAGGCCAGCCTGGTCTACACAGTGAATTCTAAACAGAAAGAGCAACATAATGAAAACCTGTCTCAAAAATAATAATAACTTAATAAAAATTAAGTTAAAAAATTTCCTGCTTCATTATTCCTCATGTGTGGTGGGTTTCTAGAAAATGAGCAAGAACCATCTCCTCACAGAAAAACACAGACGTTTCCCACTTACGATGTTACCCAAGTGTAACAAACACAAAAAACAAAGCCAGAGTGGCAGTGCATAAGCATGAGCACTTTTTTTTTTCCCCCGGAGCTGGGGACCGAACCCAGGGCCTTGCGCTTCCTAGGTAAGCGCTCTACCACTGAGCTAAATCCCCAGCCCCGCATGAGCACTTTTAAGAATCAATGATAAACAGAAACTCCAGGCATGGTGTGCATGCCTTTTATCCCAGCACTCAGGAGGCAGAGGCAGGCAGATCTCTGAGTTTGAGGCCAGCCTGGTCTACAGAGCAAGTTCCAAGACAGGCAGGAGGGGCTGCACAGAGAAACTCTGTCTTGAAACCCCCCCCAAAAAAAAAAGAAAAGAAAAGAAAAAAGAAAGAAAAAAAAGAAACATCTAATTGTAGTGTGTTATTCACCTCAATGGTTTCATTTGTTTTGGACAGAGCATTCCTGGTATTTAATAAGCACCTGTGTGGTTTTAAGTATCTTGACTTTCTTAGTTTCATTTCAGAATCATTCTACAAGTGAATCCAGGGTTAGTAATCCCAGGAAACAGTATCTTCCCGATATTTACTCCAAGGTCTCAGAACATAAGATCCTGGGTGGCTTGCCCAAGTCATACTGCCCAGGATAATTTCACTCAGTGAGCACAAGAACCAAGAACTTTCTCTTCTGCAAAGTTACTGTAGGAAAACCACCTGTCAACTCTAATGCACAGGAAATTCTCAGAGCTGTTAACGCTGGAGGAATAGATGGCACCCAGGCGATCAGTTGGGAAGCTGACATCCTTGTATGGATGGCGGCCACAGTGGTTCTGATAGGTAGAGGCAGCCAGGAGGGCAGGGCGGACTATTGAGTACTTCCCAGCTACAGGCCAAGGCCCTGAAGTAACTCCCAAAACACTTGCCAGGGTATTTTCCTGTGGGACACAGATCCCAAATGGGAATTTGCTGAAAGCCTTGGAAACATCCCCAGAGCTGACATGTGCAAATTATGAAAAACAAGTCTGAGATGTAGGGACTTCTGCTGCCCAACGAGAAGAATGGGAAAGACTACGTTTACAAGACTTTGGGGTCTATGATGGGCCACAAGACCATGCTCAGCCATACATCAGGACTGGCAGCTTCTTCATGCTCCCATGTTTGATTTGGAAACGTTTTCAGGAACGGGCACCAGTCAATTAAAGAAAACAGAATGGCACCCACACACTAAACTCATAGCATACACACTTGTGTACAGAATCCACACACTGTAGAATATATGCACACACAGTACCCACACAGAGCCACACAGAGCACCAATACAGGGCACACACAGTAATTACCCTACTGCACACGGAGCTGCCATACACTGTGTGTGCACAGTGCCCATACTCTGAACTCATGGTAATCACACATTGCACACATAGCACTCACAAAGCATGGACACCATCCACACAAGGACACAGAACTCACCCATTGCACACACAATGCCCAAACTCTGAACTTAGAGCACCAACACACTGCACACATAGCACCCATACTATATACAGTGAAAACAAACCGTATTCATAGTACCTACATGCTATATGCACAGTAGCCACACAAATGCAGTCCACTAAGCGCTTTCCATGAAGAAGAAGAAAAGCAACATTCAAGAACACTTCATCCATGATCATGTATGTTACTCAGAATATGTTTCCTTCTGCATGTTCTCATCCCTTTTCCTCTGTCCCACCATCTTTCTGACCTTTGGTGTCTTGGAACTCTAGGCACATACCTTCTGTGACCACACCTTTTTCTGAAGACACAAGGGAATGCTGGCTAAGCGATGGGTACTATAAGTGTCAGCTGTATTTGAAAGGAGGTTTTGAATACTGCAGAAGCTTGGGTGATGTGAAGCTTCCTCAAGACCAGACACTCCATGGTCTAGTCTTAGGCAGGTGTCTTAGCTTCCTGGAAGGATAACCACCATACAGATAAAGTCACCTTGACACTTTGACGTTGGGCAGGTACCCTTGATACATAAGATAACGAAAGGATTTAGAAGGTCACAGATTCTGCTTGAAATTGGGAGAGGGAGAATGTCAGTTACAGCAAACTGTTCCCAGTTTGTCCTCATCTTTAAATGAAGATGAGTAATTGCTTCTTTCAGAAATTCCCAAACTGGCTTTGAACTTCCTAAATAAGAGCATGCTGCCACTCACAGGCTTCCGTGCTTTAAATGGGAGAGAATGAGAACACAGAACAGACCTACTTTGAGCACCACGGCAAGACTTGACCACTTTCTCTTTTCAGCTCATTTGCAATGGGTATATGGTGGAGACACAGTCCTGTACCACCGACCTGAACCTCCTAGGATGACCATCTGAAGTCTCAGGGACTGGAGGGCACTCATCAATCACAACCCCACTGAAGCTGTACATGCCAGAGTTCTGTGCAGTGTGCCTTGAGCCTGCTTTTTGCTGTAAGCAGTCTAACCCCCTCATCTTTGTTCCTCCAAGGCTGGGGTCCCCTCTCTGCCCAGCTGCGCTGTACATGCTAACAATTCTGTCTTCTGGTCCTGTCACTGTTTGTGTTGCCCTTACAGCCAGCAATGGCCTCATTTCCCACTCCTGGGGCTGGGGGTGAAGCCCAAGGCCTCATAAACAGTAGGCAAGTGCTCCATTTGTAGCTGAGCTACATCCCGGTCCTTGAATCCATTTCTACTTTCATGTATTTATTTAGTGTGCATGAGCGCTATAGCACACATGTAGAGGTGTTGCAGGATATTTTTTCACACTGTGAACCCAGAGATTATGTTATTTACTGAAAACAAAAAAACTAGTTTCTAGCTGTGGTGTGGCTCATTCCTTAGTACACACCTTTAATCCCTCCTGGAATACAGACACACCCTTGGTACACAGCCTTTAATCCCACACAATGAAGATGAAGTTAAATTTGTGGGAGAAAGCAACCATGTTTGAAAGTGATGTCTAATTCGATGGCAGAAAAAGTGATGAATCAGAGAAAGATTCGATGGAATGGATATGCTGCACTCTCACAAGGAGAGGAAAGGAAGCTACTTAAGGGAGCATTGCAGGAGTGGAGAGGGGGGAGGTGGTGGGGGGGTGGTAGGTGGTGGTGGCAGCAGCAAAGGCGGTTTTACTGTGCCAGTTGTACAGAGACAGGCTGCAGAGAGAATACACTACTAGACACAGATTTAGACAGAATGAGCCAGAAAATGAGAAGGAACCATAAAATTAGAATGTATTGCCAAAGTTAGGATAAGGCCAAACAGAGCAATTCAGGAAAAACCAAGAGAAGCCAGATTTACTCGCCATAACAGGAGAGTTGAATCAACCAGCCAGAAATCAAAGAGAACAAGAAAGGGTGAACTTATTCAGCAGTAAGTCTCACAGAGTGAAAGCGTTCTAGGACTAGATTAGATTACACAGAGCAAATATGTGCAGGTGGACATTAAGAGTGGAAAACATCTGGGTCTGGAAAGATGACTTAGTGGTTAAGAGCACTTGCTGTTCTTCCAGAAGACCTGAGTTTGGTTCCCAGTATCCCGGGAACAACCATTTCTAACTCCAGCTCCAGGGGATCTGGTGCTCTCTTCTGGTCACCTCCACTCACATGGTAGGCAGGCGACAGACATTCTCATATTCTCTGTCTCTGTCTCTGTCTCTGTCTCTGTCTCTCTCTCTCTCTCACACACACACACACACACACACACACAGACACACACAGAGAGAGAGAGAGACAGAGACAGAGAGAGAGACAGAGAGAGAGACAGAGACATACAGAGACAGACAGAGACAAATATAAACGTAAAACTTAAAACAAAAACAATGGTCTTGCACAGGGTAGAGTTTTTGTGATTCATTGGTTCACTGATTCCTCTAATAATCCTGAAGAAAATGTTCTCTTGCACTTAATACAACACTTTCCTCTTTACTAATATATGTGCACCTTAGGCCCTCGTTCTAGCCCTGTGTGTAGAGGTTCAGAGAAAGTTGCTCTTGAATCTTGGATATCAAAGACTGTGGGTTAAAAACTGCCAGTTCTCTGGGTGATCTACACTAAGACAAGTAACCTGTTCACAAGCAAGTGGGTCACGCCACGCAAGCATATCCACTTTTCACAGAGATAGCTCTTGGGTATGTTGGGCTGGGAGTCAAATTCCCAGCAACACCACCACCACTGAAAAACTAAACCCCACACTTAAAAGTCTTAAACCCAGGGTTGGGGAATTAGCTCAGTGGTAGAGCGCTTGCCTAGCAAGTGCAAGGCCCTGAGTTCGGCCCCCAGCTCTGAAAAAAAAGAAAAAAGAAAAAAAAAGTCTTAAACCCTCTGTACACAGTCCAAGACACAAAGAAGCCATGTCTCAAAAAAAAAAAAAAAAAAGATGTCTTCTAAAATCCATCATTCATATCATTCATGTGAATTTATAGATCTTTCCTATTTCATGGGCAACTGAAATGACAGCCGGAAGTTAAAGAACTACTGGCAGGAAATGTAGAAGAAACTCAGTACACTCCCTGGGCACCGGTACACACTGTAATAAGACAGCCGCAGAACTATGTCACTGCTTTCAAAAAGCAAAGATGGGTCTTCCCATGTAGACCCTCAAGGGCCTGTGTGCCTAAGACAAGCTTCAACATGTACTTAACCACTGCTTGTGCCCAGCAAGACCACCTTTCTTTCCCAGATCTTCCGACTCTCACCAGCAATCCGATATTGACAAAGCAGAGGAAGACATGGCTGGCTGGGTACCGGCTCTGACTGTAATATTGAAGGCCCTCTCCTCAGATTATCTGTAGGAACTCCGGGACTGCTCCTCATCTTGCCTACATTCTCTGAGATGCTTCTTACCCACACTTACTGTCACATCAGCTATCTGTGTGGCCACCACCTACGTCTTTCTACTACATGACTTTCAATGACCTGAATGACCTAAGGTCTGGCTAATACCAGGTTCTGAATGGCCAAAAAAAAAAAAAAAAAAAGAGTAATAAACCCTGGGGTGAGGCATGATGGTATCTATATCTCTGATTCCAGCATTTAAGAGACAGGAGGATCTTGAGTTTCAGACCAGTGTGGGCTACATAGCAAGACCATGTCTCAAAAACGGGAGGGGGTGAGGAGAGTCAGCAAAGGAAAGCTAGAATGTCTGCTAACACAATTAAGAAAGCTTATCTGTCAAAACACAGAAAGCTACATTTGTGCTGCTGAAAAACATACTAGTGTTTCCCAACTCGCTACCCATAACTAGTAATTTTTTAATCCAAATTATGTTTTAAAATACTTACTGGCTGGGAGGAGGTGGCACATGTCTTTAATCCCAGTGCTATACACAGAGAAAATTTGTCTTAATAAATAAAAATAAAATACACAGTAATTAAAAAATATAAATCAAAACTAAGTGGCACTAATGGGACGCTAAATTAAATTAGTCTGCATAGAAACTTACATAAGTCATACTTAGGTCAAATCTGACTTCTTTTTGCTTTCCTTTCAGTCTTTCATAGAACCGGTCAGAAAGTGTTCTTTCTCTTCTCTACCTACAAGCAATACCATCAGGCATGCTCCACTAGTAAACCAGAGCACAAACCTGAGGGAAATAAAAAGGTGGTTAAGCAATTATGGCAAAAAAAAAAAAAAAGAAAGAAAAAGAAAAGAAAAAAGAAAAAAAAAAGAAAAGAAAAGAAAGAAAAGCCAGGGTTGGTGGTGTACTCCTGTGATCTAGAATACTCGTTATGTAGGAGGCCAAAAGGATCAGGAGTTTAAGGACATCCTTAGCTACCTAGTGGGTTTTAGGCCAGCCTGGACTACATGTAACCTTGTTTCAAAACAAAACATAACAAAACAAAAGGAAGACTTCATGTGTGTGGTGGCAGACAGCTGTAATTCTAGTGCTTAAAAAACTGAGATGGGGGTTGGGGATTTAGCTCAGTGGTAGAGCGCTTGCCTAGGAAGCGCAAGGCCCTGGGTTCGGTCCCCAGCTGGGGGGTGTGGGGGGGACGGGACTGAGAGGAAGGCCTCAAATCTGAGGCCTACCTAAGCTACATACCAAGTTTGAAGTCAGCCTGAGCTAAAGAGTAATCCTGTCCAAAAAATAAGAGGAGAGGAGAAAAGAAACAAGCTGATCCTTCACCGACTCCATGTTCTCAGAGCCCAGCTCTTAAGACAAGTTCAAGTCCAGAACTGGCCAGGCCAAAGACCGCAACAACCAGACAGAAGATTAGGAGTGGAACAAGTGGGCAGTGTTCCAAAGACTTGTCTTTTGGTCTTAATAGAACACTTCCTTTATCTGTTTATTTTTAGGGGTCAGGCCACTCAGCAAACTCCAGGAACAAAAGTTTCACCAGGTGGTGGTGGCACATGTCTTTATCCCAGCACCAGGGAGGCAGAGACTGGCAGATCTCTAGGAGTTCGAGGTCAGCATGGTCTACAGAGTGAGTTCTAGGTAAGGGAGGGCAACATAGAGAAACCCTGTCTTGAAAAAGAAGAACAACAAGAGTCTACCCACCCACAGATGTAATAGATTCAAAGGGAATTTCTTTTGTGTGTGTGAGGGGGAGGGTCAAGACAAGGTTTCTGTGTAGCCTGACCTAGAACTCATACTCTTGACCATACTGGCCTTGAACTCAGAGATTCACTAGTCTCTACCACCTAAATGCTGAGGTTAAAGGCGTGTGCCGACACCAACACTCAGCTTCAAATTCTTAACAATCCAATCTCACTCCAGAGAATTTAAATTAGAATGTTTTCAAAGCAGAATAAAAAAAACCATTTTTTTTTCAAAATGAGAAAACAAAAGACCATGAAGCTCCTGAAAAAGGCTGTCTAAGGCAGGTGCAAAGGATTCCAGTGTTCAGATTAAAGGGAAGACAATGGTTTCTAGAACTTTCTTCTTACTAACAGCTAAAAGAATATCTAAGCACAGAAAGTGACTTCACTCTGAGAAATTAGCTCAAGTATTTCTCTGCCCTGTACACTAAATGGGCCTCTTCAGTTCTCAGAGGCTGGTCTAAGACCTCAAGGAGTATAGCACAGCAGCTGATCAGCGCCCCAGAAACCAGACCACAGGGACAGAGTGGCCCAATTTTCCTTAATTTGAAAACCTCCACACAAGAGAAAGTTGGGAAGTTCACTGTTAAAACATAATTCAATTTAGCAGTGTTTGTAAATAAGGCATCTTCAGCAATAACAGACACCCCCCCCCCCATTCTTCAGGCATTTTCTATGAATCTGTGGGACATTTTCTCCATCTCTTGACATTTATGCACTGGTTTCTCTGTGTGGCCAAGGAGCACCACAAGTCACAGGGAAGTGGACTAGCCTGACCCTGCCATGTCTGTTGCAGGGCACTAAGTGTCAGCAGTGGCCCTGTTAACAGAGACCAGTCAGAAAGAGAGGAGGTTGGGGTGTGAGCTCAGAATAACTTCATACTTACACAAAGCAACAGAACATGAATAGAAATTATCTTTCTTGTTTTGTTTTGGTCTTGGTTTTTTATTTCCAAGACAGAGTTTCCCTTTGTAGCGCTGGCTGTCCTGGAACTCACTTTGTAGACCAAGCTAGACTCGAAATTAGTGGTTCCTCTGCCTCCCAAGTGCTGGTATTAAAGGTGTGTGCCACTAACACCAGCCTAATAGAAATTATCTCTAATGAAAGAAAAAGTCTTAAATTCAAGGTAGTGAGTGTCATGAGAATCTTAATTAAATGTTGTCCTTGGGCAGGCTTGAGGCAAGGCTGGATTTTGATTTCTAGGCTCTCAAAGTTGAGTTCTTTCTACTAAAGAGAAAACAGGCAATAACATCCAGCACTGTTTGCTTTGGGGGGGGGGTTACAAGGTTTCCAAAGAAAATGCTAAACTTCTATCTGCAATAATTTCTACCTAAGTATCACTATCTTTTCTGCCATAATGTGGAGATGTATCCTAAACTTTTCAGTTCAACGTACCTAATATCATAATATCTATCAAAATGGAGGAATCCCAGTATAATAAACTTTACTTCATCATTCACGTGGAAAACCTATAAATTTCCTTTGGTGAACAAACTATTCTCTTCCTGAGTGGAAACACTGCCTTGCACTGGCAAGACGAGGACCAGCAAGAGCGGAATTCGTGAATCTGCACCCAAATGGGAAGTTAGTTAGCCTAGAGGAGGAATCCAATCCAGCGTTCTACACGGGAGACAAGGCACGCACAGGAGTGCGCCAGGCACAGGTGTCTGTGCCTAGGCGGTTCACTAAACAGTTTCTAATTAGCATTTCTTTACATTCTGATAACAATCTTCCCACTGTAACCTTCACTAAATGCACGCTGAGATTGTAGCAATGAGAGCGGGAGGAAATTCGCTAAGAATTTCAAACTTTCTTCTGTTTATATTTCTTTGGGTTAGAAATGATCTGTTTTTTGCCCCATTTAGCTTGTTCTTGGGCTCCCAGATCCAGTCCTATTGTGTATAGCTGGTTCCGCCTACTAATAGTGAAATCGCTAGCCAGACCAAGAAATCCCCCAACTAGCTAGAACCCTCTCCATGATGCAGAAAATTCCAGTTTTACCCTCCGGATTGAGTTGTCTGACAGTGACTTTCGCTAACCTATGAAACTGACAGGTCTATTTACTGGGAAACAAAGACGCGACTTGTAGCGGACCGGATTCCCTTGCGCGCTCCGTGCGCTCTGAGCGCCGCGTCTTATCTGCGCTGCCCACTCCATCGCACCGGGAGGGCCCTGCACCCCAGTTCGGCCCATTATTAAAATGGAAATCTAAAACAATCGGCATCTAGCTCCTGGGGAGACAATGACCCCCAAGGACCCGCAGGGCCCACCTCCTGCAGTTCTGACTCTTGGCAAACTCAGCGCGGGCGGGTCCGGGTGCGGCTCCGCTGAGCGGGCGGGGGACGCACAGGGCGGAGAGGGCGGGGGGCTCAGGGACGCCCCCGGGCTGCCTCCCGGGGCCAGGCGTTGACGCAGCAGAAATTACCAGCTGGAAAAATCCCCTTTCGGAGGTGACGAAGAGGGACCCCGGCGGCCGCAGTGGCTGCCGAAGGTGCCAAGGGGCCGGGAAGCCCCGCGCCGCGGCCGCCTCTACGCTCAACCCCGCAGGGACCTGCCGCGCCGCCCCGCCCACGCCACTCGGGCCGTGGCCCCGCGGGCCTGGGTCTCCGGCCGCGTAGTCCCCGGGCGCCATCGCCCCCAGGAGGGCGCCCCCGCGAGGCGGGACGGGGGGCCAGTGGCAGGGCGGGGGCGCGCCCGGGACACAGCCACCAGGGCTGCAGCTGCCCAGCTCCCGCCCCGGACCCGGTTCCGGCTCCCGCCAGGGCTTTAGCCCCGGCCCCGGCGTGGTGCGCCAGCCCGGCCGCGCGGACAATGAGCCGGCGCAGCTTACCTGTGACCCCATGGGGCGCGGGCGCGGGCTGGCGCCGTGGCCGCGGACCGGTGATCGCGCGGCCACTGGCGAGAGCTGCGTCCGGGAGGGTCCGAGCTGCGCGCTCGCTCCGGTGGCTTGGTCCGCCCGCCGGTCCGTTCGTCCGTCCGTCAGGCCGGCGCGCGCCCCCGCGCTGCTCCAGCCCCGCGGCCCCCACGCGCCCCGCCCGCGGACCCTGACCCCGCCCCCGGCGCGCGCCCGGCCGCCGCTGATTGGCCCGCACTGCGCCCTGGCCTCGGCCACCGCCCCAGTCCCGCCCCCGCCCCCGCCTGCCGGCCCCGCCCCCCGCTCCGGCGGCTGGGCGCAGCGGGCTGGCCGGGGCCGAGTGGCCGCGGGAGCACCGGCGGCCCACCGCCCCCCTCCCGCGGGGCTGGACAGCGGAAGTGCGGGCTGGAGCTCGCTGGGCATTGTGGGAAACCCCCTCCCATGGGCTTGCGAGTGGCAAGGAATGGGGTCCGTGGGTCGACGCTCGCGCCCCACGAGTCTCACAACCAGAGACCACCTGATGGGAGAGGTGGGCTGGGCAAGTTCACCGCAGCAGGGTCGGGTAGGCGCACCCCGCGATGTCTGTGCACTGTCCCTGGGGACGCACGAGACTGGGTCACGGCTGTCCCCCGAGCCCCGCAGAGCCGTCGCGGAAAGCGCGTCTCCCAAACTTAGCGACTTCCAGGCGCGCTGAGCGGAGAAAACGCGCTCTAGGGGCGCGGTGCCCAGAAGGGGCTGGTCAGTCTTCACCCCCGCCATCCGGGGACCTGGGCGCTCTCGCAGAGAGGAGAGCGTTGGGAAGCGGGCCACGTGGCGATGTCTGCAAGCGGGACTCATATATGACCAACTAGGAGCATTGGCTGCCGCACGTCGGTCTTGTCATCCAACTGCCGGTGAGGGTGTGGGGCTCAGAAAAGTGGCACTCGCCACCCTGACTTGGCCCGCAGCTCCCAGCCAGTGATGGCATCTCGATTTTGGTATAGCCACGGATAGGTCTCTTCACCCCGCCCCCAGTGGTGCAGTGAGGCCCTTACGTCCTTCTTCCCTCCAGTGTCTTCGATCGGTTGAGGAGCAGAACCTGGAGCGGGCAGTCCCGGCTGGTCTGCGTAAGGGTTAAAGGCCACCACGGTACATCCCAGGCGCAGCAGCGGGAAGGGGGGTGAGCCTGTAGATGGCCAGGGGCATAGAGGAGTTGAGCCGGGGTTGGGCCAACCAATCGCGAGGCGCCCTGGGCTGTCCGCGGCCTGCCTCAAGGAGGGGCAGGCACCAGCGGAATTCCTCGGGAGGTGGGAGGCTCCCGCTCTGGTGGAGGATTTCTCATGTTGTGTGAGGAGGCATTCACAGGCAGCAGTGGGAGGACTGGCCAGAGGGGATTCTCCTTGAGTGAACAAGAGTAAGCAGACGTCTGCCAGCCAAAGATGAAACCTGGGATACTCACTCACTGTTCGTGGGCTCCAGGAGATGGCTGTGCACATGCCCTGCCAACCACTCATCAAGCCTCTAGGCAAGCATCTATGCTGCACTAGTGGCTCAGGTGCCCCTAGTCTCAGGTTTTCTGCTGGAGGACCCTTTTGGCACATCTGGTCTGAAGTGAATCCCCCACAACTTACTTCTGCCCACCTCTGTGTTCTATCCTTGGAGAAGTATGGCTGGCATAGTTCAGCTGATATACTGTTTCTGACCTCCAGGAGGGTCCAGCTGTGTAAACCTCCCTTTGAAGGGACAAAGGGCATTGTCTGTAGATAGTCATTCCCCTTCCTCAATTTGTTTTCTGATGCAGCCCATGAAGGAAAGGAAGCATGTGGAAACCTCTAAGGTCACTGTCCCTCAGAAAGAGCCCCAGTTTTTCTCAAGGTAACTAGGCATCCAAAGCATCCTTCAAAGAGATTCGTGTAGATGATATGCTGCCATGTCTGTTTTCCATGCAGAATTTGGGAGCAGTAGTAGAGCCTTGCCTGTGAACACAATGGGGCTCAGTCATTGCTCAGGGAGCCCCTATAAACCTGGTGTCTAACACTAACAGGCCCACCCCATATGCCAGAAGGGCTATTCATAGGAAGTCTTTGTGAGCTCAGAAATGAGCAGATACCCCCTTTCTCCAACACACGTACACACACCCTTGCACCTCCACCCCAGCAGGACTGCCAGTAACTAGACCAAGATCCCTCTCTGTCTTCTCCTCTGCAAAAGCCAACAGCAGGGCACAAGGCCTAGACATGAAGACAATATATGTTGTAGAGAGAGTCAAGAATAGCCCCATGAAGAGGAGACAAAGACACCTTATCTTCATTCCATCACTGTTCTTCAAGCTAAAAAGCCCCATAATTGTTTAAAAACCAAAACAGCAGTAGCTGGAACCTCTTGACAGACCCGAGGGTAAGGAAGTTAGTTCATGGCTGAGTTGGCCCAGGCACCTTGATGTGTTTGCTTTGTTGTCTGTGTAACCAGAATGGCTCAGGAACTCAAAACCAAGTGACCTGCCCTAGAGATGGCTCACAAGGACAGACAGATAGGTTGGCCTCAGTTGTACTCTGACCACGGCATTCAGCATCCATTGTCGGGGACTGTCAAGGTGCCCTGAAGATGGACATGATCCCTGCCATCAGCAGTGAGAAGTAGACATGTAAAGAGACAGTTGGCCAGGACCCTGCAGCCACATGGTCCATGCTACCCATTGGGGCCATTCCATAGACAACCCCAGGGGCTGGAGAGACAGTTCAGTGTTTTAGAAGAGTGTTCGTGCCTTTAATTCCAGCACTCAGGAGGCAGGGGCAGGCAGATCTCTGTGTTCAAAGCCAGCTTGGTCTATATAGAACTAGTTCCAGGACAGCCAAGGTTATGCAAAGAAACCCTGTCTCAAAAACAAAAAACAACCAAAAAAGATTGTTCACTTGCTGCTCTTGCAGAGGACCCAAGTTTGTTTCTCACTCAATATTCCCAATGGATGGGTAGCTCACAACTGCCTGTAACTCCAGTTCTAGAGGATCTAACACCCTCATCTATCCTCAGTGGGCAGCTGGCTGTACATATGCACACACATACACAAAATTTTTCTAAAGAAAGTCAAGCCAGGTGTGGGTGACATACATTTTTAATACCAGTACTTGGGAAGCAGAAGCAGGTGGATCTCTCTGAATTTAAGGACAAACTAGTCTAAGAGACAGAGAGACAGAGAGATCCAAACCAACCAGGGTCATTTAATAAAACCCCATCTTGAAAAACAATAACAACGAAAAAGTCACCCCCAACTACCTGTATGAGCATGTCAGGAGACCCTACGGGAATTAGCAGCAACAAGCCAGACATTCTGGGAGCCAGAAAAGGGTGCAGAAGCTGATCAGGCCATGAATGTGCATCCTGATTAAAAAGCCCCTCAGAATGTGCCCCCCTTCTACCCTAGGTACCTGGAACACCACCTTGAGGGCCACTAAGAGTGCCATGTGGCTGACCAAGCCCACCATCCTCTGTAAACCTTAGGGACCCCCCCCATGCCACTTGCTTTCCCAACAACCAGCCCTCCACCAACACACCCAGTGGCTTTCAAGGGGTAAAGGAGCAGTAAGGGGTCCAACCTCAGGCTCATTACTGTGAAACAATAGAGAAATCAGGGACTTACTTGCATTTAGCCTCAGGGTCTGCTTTGTAAGAAATAGCTTGGGAGGAGCTTTGGAAAAGAAAATTCCAGAACAGCAAATATCTTTACATATCTAGTAGAGGGAGCACCCACCTACCCTGTCATTGCTAGGCACCTTCTCCCAAGGCAGCGTTTCCTCATCCACCCCCAGCTGGGTTTTCTGTGGCTGTCTTTGTCTCAGTCACTGGTCAGAGACACTGTCTGTTTATCCTCCAGCCAGTGGTGTTGCTCAGTCGTCCCCATGGCAACAGCCCTGGGAGTCCTGCCCTCTCCCAGAAACCACCCAGAACCTGTCCCAGCCCTCTCCAGGACTCTGCTGGAAGTCCCTGTCTAGAGAGGCCAAGAGCAGGAGGGAAGAAAGGCTACTGCTGTAAGCTGAGGATATTTGGGCTGCTCAGGGAACCTCCCACCACACATCATTCTGATCCCAGAGCGGAGCTGAAGCCCTGCCTGAGTCTGCAGCAAAGACCAATCCATGGCTACAGGAGGGACTTCCTGGGCACAGCTTGGCCAGGTCTAGAGCCATCTGGACCTGCCCTCCTGTCCAGGCCTCTGCAAGACTGTCCTCCAGAGCTGCTCCAGGGCCAGGGGCTACAAGCCAATCCTGGCTGCCCCACCCCAACTGTCCTCCAGGCTTGTGCCCCTGCCAAGCACCAACTGCCACTCCAGCTGCTATTGCCAACTGTCGCCCCTTCTCCATTCCAAGTGCTCCCTCACCCCCAACCGTTCTTCCAAAGGGCTATAGCCAACTGGCAGCCCCTTGCTCTCTAAGCCTTGCCTTCCACCTACCAGCTACAGGGCCAGGGTTTAGCATTCCAGAGTTCCTTGTATCTCCAACCACACTAGAAGGAGCGAAGCCACACCTGCTGTGTGCCTGGCTAAGTGTGGGCTAGGGGGAAGGAGAGGTCCTGAGTTCAAGACCAAGAGAATAGGTTGGGGGCAGGCCTCAGTGGACCAAGGAGAAGAGACTGGGAAAGAACATAGCAGAAGCAGAGGGTAGGTCAGCCAGACCTTTGGGCTAGATCTACCACAGGGCGGGAAATAGCCACAGTGCCTAGTCAGAAACAAATAGGTAGGCAAACTTCACTAGGCAGTGGAGCTAGACCCTGTCATAGTCCTTTCCTCTGAAAGTTTCTTAAGTAGTTTTTCCCAGCCACCAGCCCTGGGAAGGTCCTGGGAGAGGTTAGAAACTCATCTGCTCCCACCTTACCCACAGGTGCCCACCAGCCTTCCACAGTCTAAGCAAAACCCTGTTCCTCAGTCTCAGCTGGGCACACACCTCTACTGTATTGTACTGTCTCTAAGGTAAAATTTCCACACAAATTGCCATTTCTCTAGGTCCCTGCTATGGTCTTCTTTCCCCTTCCGTCTTCCCAAGCGCCTTCTCTACCTTTACCCAGTAGTCTCTGTGACATTTCACTTCTATAAGGGGATATTTTCCAATCACACTCAGAAGCCCTTGTAGTCAGTCTTTCCCTAAACCTACTTGACAGGTTGCAACCTTGGCTACCCCAGGGCACACAGAGGTACCTGGGGGTCTTCACCAGGCTCTGGGGAGGGAGACACTGTTGCCCTCACCGGTGCATTCTAGGGCTGTAATTCCATCTCAGTAGCTCAGAACAGGCAATAGGGGCTTTAAAGCCACTGCTCCCCAGAGGCTGCAGCCTTCAGGCTCACATTGCACAGACTGGCGATAGCTGTGCAGATAGCACCACAGATGAAAAGGGACACCTGGCTCTGCTTGGTATCCCGTCTGGGAGTTCCCAAGCCTCCCTGCCTGAGACATGCCACAGGAAGAAAACCTGTTGTGTCAGGCTGGTCCTAGAAGGAAGGAAAGGGCAGCATACTCTGAGTACCTACAATGTGTCCAACTTCTCCCCCATGTAATGAGTTACTTTCCTAGATTCACCTGGCCCTTCCTTCTGAGCTAGGGCCCGGAACAGAAAGGGAAC
The DNA here is from genome assembly GCF_021556685.1 of Rattus norvegicus. Classification (NCBI taxonomy): domain Eukaryota; kingdom Metazoa; phylum Chordata; class Mammalia; order Rodentia; family Muridae; genus Rattus; species Rattus norvegicus. Next base: position 169,394,556 of record NC_141536.1, read on the forward strand.
AGCGACCACGGCCCACAGAGACCTGCGGAATGAGGCCCTGTCCTGCTTTTTGAGATGCAGTCTCTTCCTCCTACCAGGAGAACCAGATGGAGCCTGAGGGGATGGCCCAGCAGTTACTGCTCCTGCAGAGGACCCAAGTTTAGTTCCCTGCACCTAGGATGGGTGGCTTCCAACTGCCTACAACTCCAGCCCCAGGGATTCCAGCACCCACTTCCAGCTCCTGTAGGTACCTGCACTCACATGTATAAGCCCAAACACAGATACACATAATTTAAAAATGAATCCATAAGAAAATGAAAACAGAAAGAAAGCGGAAAGGTAAGAGTTTTGTGAGTGTTCTTGGTAGGTCCCCCCATACTAGGAGTAATCTTGTGGATGTCAGGTACCTCTAAGCTGACAAGAGGGCACCTCATGTCCTTGAGAACCTTTCCTAAAACTCATTACCTTAGTGATCAGAAAGTGATCAGACCCCGAAGATTCTACTTGCAGTACCGTCTGCTCAACGCCTGGCCAGAGAGCTTAAAACTGAAGGTCACGAGAAACAAAGGAATCCTGAGAAGTTGTCTCAGCCTACACAAATGTGAGCTGTGAGATCTCTAGGCCCCGCTGGTACCATGGGGTAGAGGAGGACGTTGGGGACTGAGTGGGAAGGTCCAAAGAAAGCCTCGCTTCAGTGAAGAGATGTGTCAACCAGGGCTTCCTGGTGCTCCCAAAGGTGTGTGGAAATGCCAGATGACTTTAGAGAAACTTGGAGCCTTGAGAGGTCACACAAGGAATTCTCTGTGGTGCACCACATGCAACTTTTCTGAAATGTAAAGTTATTACAAAGTAAAAGTTCATTTTTTTTTCCTGAAAGGAGGAAGAGAAACAAAACCAAATGATAACAAAAATAGTTCCCATGAGTTCTAGGATTGAGCTCTGAGTGGTCACTTACAATATATCTCAGCCAAGGTCTCCATTTCCAGTTATAAGAGTTAGTATTTCAGGGCTGGAGAGATGGCTCAGTGGTTAAGAGCACTGACTGCTCTCCCAGAGGTCCTGAGTTCAATTCCCAGCACCCATATAAAGAGCTGAGGTGTGGTGGCTCTTGTGTGTATATAAGCCCAGTTCCAGAGAGAGAAAGACAAACAGACCCCTGAAGCTAGTTGTCTATCCTAATGGTCTATCCTGTCTTGTCCTAATTAGAAGCCCAGATCCCAGTAAGAGACAAAAAAATAAATAAAACAAAATAAAATAGAAGGTGGACAGCTCCTAAGGAACTCTTGGCTCCCAGTGGTTTGGTTTCTGGTGGTTCACAACTGCCTCTATGTTATCATGTGACAGTAAATGATATGAGACTGTCTTTGTTAAAAAACAAAAAAAAAACAAAAAAAAAACAAAAAAAAAACAAAAACGGGGCTGGGGATTTAGCTCAGAGGTAGAGCGCTTACCTAGGAAGCGCAAGGCCCTGGGTTCGGTCCCCAGCTCCGAAAAAAAAAAAAAAAAAAACAACAACTCAGTTACAAACATCTGTCTACATGCAAATTTTGTATGTAGATAAGCATGTAGTAGTGATTTTTGTTTTTGTTTCTTTGAAAAACACAAAAATATTACGGGAATACAGTTTCATCTTAATCTCAGGTGTGGGATATGGGGCTGCTTCAGACTGTCCAAGAGCAACCGACTAGGTTTGCCTTGTGCTCTAGCAGGAGCGTGATCCTGCAAGCTGCAGATAGCTTCAGCAATTGTGTGACATTTGGAATTCTGGGAACTCCCAGAGTTGAGAGGGTATATAAATGCTAGGGCCGGGAGAGACAGTGTGGTTGTTGGTTAGTAGCCATTGGTTGCTGTTGTTTGCAGTTTTGTTATATAGTTGTGAGCAAAGAAACACTGACAGCGAAGATTAGACCTGCCCCAGAGAACTCAATGTCCATAATCAGCAGGAAGTAGTCTAAGGATAACGTCATCAGATTTCCCCTCTGTCCTTTTTCCCCTCTCCTATCTAGTGTTTAGGGGTGCTGAAAGGGTGGAGAATGTGGTGGAGAAGGGTGGAAGAAGAAAAGAACCCACAAAGTAGGCAGAGTTCGCCTACACATGTGTGTATACATAGAGAAGGCACTGAGGACCAAACTAATGCCTTGTGCATTGCACAAGCTATAGCCTCCCCGCCTAGCTAATCATAAAAACCCTTTTGTTAATTTTTTTAAAAATACAAAGAAAATGGTGTACACCATTAATCTCAGCACTCGGGAGACATAGTTCCCGAGTTCCAAGCCATCCAGGTTTACACAAGTGAGACCCTGTCAAAAATTAATAAGTAAACAAACAAACAAACAAATAAATAAGCGAGGTACGACCTTAATTATTTTATCTATATTGGCACTGAGTATGTGCAATGTCTCTTTTCTCAGGATAGTGGTCTGGGTCAATATTGATCTGTCCTGCCATCTCCAGTAAGTGTTATGGGCCTTTACCTACACTTTCACCTTTTTTTTTTTTTGTCCCTCCTCCTCATCTTCCTCCCCTCCTCTTCCTTCTCTTCCTCCTCTTCCGCCCTCCTCCTCCTCCTTTTTCTGAGATAGGGTATTACTGCTTAGACCTATGTGGTTGGTTTGTCTGTTTGTTTTGTTTTGTTACAGGGTCTCACTTGTAACCCAGGCTGGCTTAGAACTCACTGTGTAGCCCAAGCTGCTCCTCCCAACTTCCAGCCTCCTGGACGATTGTTCACAGATCCCTGACAGGCTATATACACACAGTGCACTTACCTGTCTCTATGTACCCAATACCAACTCCAATCCAGACCTCGGCCATTCAAATGGCCTTAAGGGGCCTCATTCCTAGAAGCAGACAAATCCATGAACTTAGTCGCAGAACAGTGTGACATACATCTCTTCAGAGATTTGAGGATTGTGAGCACTTTCTACTTGGGTGGATGAGGACTGGGAGTCCTCTGCTCAAGCCGAGCAGGGAGTTTCCTCAGTGGACTGAGCCACAAGTGAGCATTTGATAGCTGTGATGAAGTCCCATGGCCCACTAGGACCGTGTAGGATGAACCAGGTTCCAACTATAACCAGGATGGGGTTCCTGTAGAACACCTCTGAGATTTTCGAACAAGAGATAGACACGATTTATATCACACTAGTAAGAGCAATGTTTCCAGTGTAGGACTGATGTGTACTTGGGTTAAGCAGAGGTAAGAGGTAAGGGGGAAACTAGAGGAAGTACTTGTCTTTCTATGTGGCAATAGGTGACAACTGACTGTACTTGGAACTGGAAGCCAAGGAGGTGCAGATGTAGACATGTAACAGGTGCTGCAGGCCAGGCTTCAAGGAGAGAAAACAGGGCTGCAGGTCAGAAGGAACAAGTTTAAGAGGAAACAATCCACTGCAATTGGTCACTGAACTCCATGGGAGGCTGAGAATTGGGGTCAGAGGCAGCAGTGGCAGTTAGGTAACCTATGACTCCTTCTCCCTCTTCCCAACTGATGTTTTCAGAGGTGGTTATTCGGGGTATAGGGTAGAGCACTGTCTTTGGATCATTTTTGCCCCTATTGAGTCTCCACATCCTGCCCCAACAGGATGGAACAGTAGGGCCCTGGTCCAGACTGCAGCATGGCCTGAAGCATTGTCCCACCACAACGAATGCCCTTCAGGATCCCTATCAAAAGACCTGGACATAGGCACACATCTTTAATCCCAGCATTCATGAGGCAGAGGTAGAGAAAGGAGGATCTCTGTGAGTTCAGCCGAGTCAGACTGGTCCACATAGAAAGTTCCAGAGCAAAAAAGCTACAGAGTGAGGTCCTGTTTAAAAATATTTTTTTTCATTTGTGGCTACAGAGATAACCTAATAGTTAAGAACACTTCCTGCTTTTACAGAGGATCAGAGTTCAGTTCCCAGCACACATATCAGCTGGTTCACAGCTGTTACCTCCAGCTCCAGGAGATCCCATCTCCTCTTCTGGCCTCCTCGGATACCGGAACTCAAGTGGTGGCAGACACAGGCAGACACACGTACACACACATATACATATAAACAAAAATAAATTAACAAACAAAAAGCCCTCAGCAGGATGACCTCCTGCTGTGGCCATGTGAGACAAAGCCACTCCTGTCTCATCTCCCCTGCTGCAGAGTTCTAGGCTGAAGCTTCTGTAACCCAGGAGGTTCCCACAGCTCAGAATCTAGGATCTGAAGGCAGCAGAAAACACCTGAAAATGAAGGTAAAAGGCCATTCCTTCCTTCAGAACACCACCTCCCCAGGCCTGCTCAGATAGACTCACTACCAGTCTTCTGCACTGTAAAGAACATGGTTCCTACCTGGGCACCCAACTTTAGACATAAGAGGTTCCCAGCGCATTCTCTGTCTACCAGACCAGCTGTACCCTTCTCCAATCCCTCCCCGTACCAGCCCCAACGCCAACCCATTCACAATCTAGGGTTCCTACCTCTATGATCACCTCAACCCCCAAAGGTTTTTCTTGCTCCTGCCCCTTGATGACTCTCAGTTGTCCCAGCAAATACCCTAAACCTGGTTCCTAGCCACCAAGATAAAGTCCTGTCCAGCATCCCTTGGTACCTTGCTCACTTCCCTCTCCTGGTTCCTAAGGTCCCCAATGCTCTGCAGCCATCCTGGCCAAAGCTGGAGTCACTCCCCAAGGTGCTAAGCGGTTATGGTCAATATCTGAAGGCTGACCTGCCAATCTTTCTCATCTTTTAGCATCATTATCAAAGGAGAGTTGAAACCATACAGTACAGATGGCTGAGGGCTAAGAAAACTGGGGAAGAGATGTTGAGAATAGAGTGAGATTTTGTAGGGTGTTTTCGGTCTTAGATAGCCGACAGATGTTTTCTCCCTGTTAAGATTTGAGCTCAAGCCAGGCATGGTGGCCCATGCCCAGCACTCAAGAGGCAGAGACAGATGGATCTCTGAGTTCGAGACTAGCCTGGTCTACAGAGTGAGTTCAGGATAGCCAGGGTTACACAGAGAAACCCTGGTCTCAAAACAAACAAAATTGAACTCAAAGTCATCCTGGTTACTACTGGGAGGCTGTGGCTGGGAGACCTTTGGTGGAAGCTGTATTGTAAACCCAGACTTACCTGCGTCCTGGTAAGATATGAGGATATATAGCAGAGAGCAAGATCTTGAGGGTTTTCTCCCCTGGGCATTTTGCCACCCTCAAGTCCACACCAGGATGGGCTCGTGTCCAAGGAAACCCCATATTGGGGGCTGGAAGGGTCTGGAGCCTTTGTAAAGGCCTTAGGGGAAAGCAGGGCTCTGCCTTTGGTTAAGCACCACATGCAAGCAGACGTTCTATCTTACTTGGTACCCCTCTGCTTCACAGCCCCAAGCCCACATGGTGTAGTTCATCAGAGTTCTCTTTTCCCAGAGTCATGGGAAATACTATGCCCTTCTACCAGGGTAGAACACCAACAACCAGGCTCCCTGACCCCAGCCCCAGGTGGCAGGCTCCATTTCCTCCTCTCCCGGGGGTCCTGGTGCCGGGGTGGAGGCTGGAGGCCTTATCAGACCACAGGTTTTCCTGAGGAAGGAAGGCTGGGTGTGTATTCCAGAACAGGCGCCTCTTTGGGTGTGCCTAGCCCAGTAAAGAGGGACATACAATCCGCCATTCCTCTTGGAGGACAGACATCTTCTCCTTGGGAGACTCTAGACCACAAAGACAAACCAGTCCACACTTTGGAGGTCAAAAGCCTCAGGGGGAGGGGGCACAGTCCCTGAAATCTCTGCCAGTGGCGGCATCATCAGGGGAAAGACCACAGCAGCCCCATCAGATGCCCAGAGGGACCTGAGGCCTGTGCAGGTGAAGAGATATGTCCACAGTCACAGGTGAAGAGATGTGTCCACAGTCACACATGCATAGGTTCACCAGACCACATCCATGACACAGACAAAAACACAGACTGAAAGCACCATCCTGTTATGGGTGCTGAACAAGATGTCGTCAGCTTATCAAGCTATATCTGTGGAATATGCACACTCTCCTGTAGGCATATGATATGTAAGCTACATATCACGGGGGCATGGTCAAAAAACCCCTCCACAGACCTTCCCAGAGGGAGGGATGTGTCCCTGAGGACTGCTTGTTCCACATCCTGTCTAGGTCAGCTCTTGAAGCTACCTTTCTCCCTTCAGGGAATTCACAGGGCCCTCAGAGAGTGAACAAACTCAGGGAGCAAAAGGGTGTTAGGAGGAGTTGTGGCTTGGAGCAGGGCCTGGCTGACGAGGCTGGCCACCAAGGATGTCTCTGCCTTGCTGGGCAAGGCTCATGAACAGCCTCCCACACCCCTGTCTAAGATGGAAGGATCTTAACTGTGGATGGGCCAGCAGATGTGGAGCCCACCTCACTAATGTGGGCAATCGGCCCGGAACACTGACTGGCCCCGAGACAAGGGAACTGCCTCACCTCACCCACAAGAGGTTGCCTCCTCCCTCCTCCCTCTTGGTCTGATCTCGGCAGCCTCTACCCCTTCCGCTTCCAGAGGCCCAGGGGCTATTTTTAACTTGGCTGAGCTGCCAGAGTAGAAGGTGGACCAAGCCCAGTAGGGAGGGCCCAGGAGAAAAGGCCTAGCAGTTTCTGTCTAGCTCCCACCCTCCAGAGGTCCAGGCATGCTAGGATCACTGGTCATTCTTGACCTTACAGAAGAATTGGTATTCCATTCACAACCACAGATCTAGGAGGCCACACAGATCTGAGGTTCAGGAAAGCACTTGAGACACACATCAAATGAACACATTTACAGTACCCAAATTAATATTTATTCTCTCTCTCTTTCTCTCTCTCTCATATAACACACACACACACACACACACACACACACACACACACACACACACACACTCACAAATAAAGAAACAAAGCACGGGAAGACAGAAGCACAAGCACAAGTGCCCAGAGCTGACTAACTTGAAGTAAAGGAGGGCACACTGCTTGGCCCAATTTGTTTTTCTCCACAAATACTAACCCAATAGGGATACTCCAGGATTCACAACACTCTCCCCACTCTGGGACCATCTTCTGAATCACTCTTCCCACAAGAATCAGGGTTCCCAGGAATCTGAGCTGAACTGAGCTGAGCTCAAAAGCATTCTCCAAAACCCTCATGCTCAGGAAACTCAGGACTAGCTGGAAGGGTAAAGGTAACGTCTCTCCCTGTTTCCTCCCTTCGCCCTGCTCCTGTTCCCCTACTCCTAGCCTTTGCTTCACTGACCGGCTCTGTCTGACCTAGGAGAGAACTGGAGTCTGGTCTCCATGCCCAGAGGCTGAGCTGGGGGCCCCACCCTCTTCACCAAGTCCAGACAGAAGAGGCAGCAGGAGAAATGGGGGCTCTGGATGCAGGACTCCAATTCCCCTCCACCCTCTCACCCCCATCTCCACCCCTGGGCAGCTCCTGGGAGGAATAAGAAGGGTGGGGAGATGGGGGTGGACAGGACATCCTTTTGGCAAGACACAGGACGCCAGACCGGAGGTTCCCAGACCCTGTCAAGGCCATAGGGGAAAAGGTCACTGGGGCCCAGGGCTAACTAATAGTGCCTCGGTAGCCAGGCCAGAGCTCTGAGAGTGAAAGGATGGATGGCAAAGGGATACCCCAGCTGCTGAGCTGCCTCTGGACTCAAGCCAGTTCAGTTGTGGAGCTGCCCACATGTCCAGGAAAAATACAATCACTGACATACACACCCCCCAGGCACCATTCCTGAAAGTGGCATCACAAATGTGTGAGAGAAACCAGGGCCCAGCTGGTCACGTCTGCCTAACTGGATTTACATCTAGATCTATCTACTCAGGGCAAGCTCACTGCCCTTGGAAGAAGGCCAGGCAAGTGCAATCCAGTGGGGGTTGAAAGCCATGGGGTACTTTCTCCCACACTCACTCCAGGAGCCAAGACAGGCTGACCCTAACCTAGGAATTTGAACCCTAGCCTAGGAGACAGTGCACCTTGGAGGAGGTAGAGGACACCATATAGAAATTTTGCTTCACTACACTGGCCCTACCAGGACCTGTGGGAGCCCTATTTCCCTACTGGGACCTGAGAGAACCAACTCCCCTACCAGGACTCACGAAAGCCCCATCCCCTAACAGGATCCGTGATGGTCTCTCTGTGGTATCAGAGTCTGAGAAAGTTTCTCTCCCCTACTAGACTCCAAGCTATCCTTCACACCTGTCAAGGCAACTACTTGCTATCTATGAGCATCTCTGTGTGCCTGACCTAACCCAGAGAGGGAAATGGCACCTGTCAGCACTTTGACATAGAGCTCAAGTCTGGAGTCACCTGATCCTCTTACTACGATGATCACCAGGTGACCCAGGGTCTCTACTCCTTAGGGTTCATGCATGGCAGACACTCTACATGTAGGAGGGGAAACATAGGAAGGAAAAGAGTCCCCACCCCCACTCCAGATTGTTGGGATGGGTAAGGCTGCTCCCAATCAGCCTTCCTCTTCTCATGGTTTCTCTTGCAATTTTTTTTACATGGTTTAAAAATATTGAGCCTAGGGAGATGGCTCAGTGGTTAAGAGCGAGCCCTGACTGCTCTTCCAGAGGTCCTGAGTTCAAGTCCCAGCAGCCACATGGTGGCTCACAATTATCTATAATGGAATCTGATACTCTCTTCTGGTATGTCTTAAGGGACAGTGTACTTATATAAAACAAATAAATCTTTAAAGAAAAAGAGAGAGGGGCTGGAAAGATGGCTCAGCGGTTAAGAGCACCCGACTACTCTTCCAGAGGTCCTGAGTTCAAGTCCCAGCAGCCACATGGTGGCTCACAACCATCTATAATGGAATCCGATGCCCTCTTCTGGTGTGTCTGAAGACAGCTACAGTGTACTCATATATAATAAATGAATAAATCTTCAAAAAAAAAAGAGAGAGAGTGTAGGGTTGTATCCTAAATCTTTCTGTATATTTGTTTTTGTCTTCCCACATCAATTGTAGATCCTTAAAGGTAGAGATCTCCCTTCTCTCGTTGTCTTGGTTTCTGTCTTTGATCAACTTGGGGAAGAAGCACTTTATTTCATCTTACAGTTTACAGTCTGCCATGAACAGAAGTTAGAAACTCAAGGCAGGAGCCTGAAGGGAGGGAACTGAAACAGAAGTCATGGAGGAATACTGCTTCCTGGTTTACTCAATCTTTCCTTCTTTCCTCTTTTCTCTCTCTCTTTTTTTTCCAAGACAGTGTCTCATTGTGCAATGCTAACTAGCCTCAAACTTACGATGTAAACAGGGCTGACTTCAAACTAACAGAGATCCTCCTGCCTCTGTCAATCAAGTACCGGGGTAGAAGATGTGCACTACCATACCCGGTTCCCTGTGCTTTGTAATACAACCCTAGACTACTGGCCTAAGAGGTGGCATTGCCTACAGGGAACTGGCTTCTCCATGATCAGCCACTCACCAAGAGAATGCCCTTCAGACTTGCCTACAGGTTAATCTGATGAAGGCATTTTCTTAATTGAAGTTCCCTCTTCCCAGATGACCCTGGCTTGTGTCAAATTGACAAGACAACAAACAAACAAACATAAAACCCCCAAAACCAAAAAAACCAGCCAGCATTCTCACTGATATGAGCAGAGAATTGAACCATAAAGCATAACTCTTGACCAAGAGAGTATTCTTGGATGAATGAAGGAATGAAGGAATGAGTGGTGAGTGAGTGAATTAATGGTGGGTTTTGGTTTTATCAATGGAGGTGGAAGCAATAAAGATGATATTGACAACATGAATGGGGCAGGTGAAAATAGCAGTGGCTGTGAACAATGTTAGAAGTGGTGGTGAAGGACTCACACCATTTTTTCTCTCCTTGGAGATGCCAGGAGGTAATCTTAAATTAACCTAAGAGATATCCTGTGAGCCCCCACCCTCTTTACTTCCTCCCACTCACACTTGGGTCACACCTTAGAGTAACAGCCCTCACTCAACCTGTGGGTTGAAACCCCTTTGGGGGTTGAACAACCCTATCACAAGGTCACATATCAGATATCCTGTATATCAGATACTTACATTTATAGAGAATAATTTTATGATTGGGGATCACCACAATGAGAAACTGAATTAAAGGGTCCCAACATTAAGATCTTTGAGAACTATTGTCACAAAACAACCATTTTTACTTTCTCGATGTCTAGCATGTTCACCCCAAAGCAGCACATTGTCCTGCTTTCTACAGATATGCTTCTGTAGTTTTTAGCTGCTTCCTTAGCCAGTTTGATCTTGTTAAGAGCTACTCCCTGAAAATACCAGAAGCATTTGAACTTTGGTCTTCCTTTAGTGTCCATCTGAGCACTTAGGCCAGTACCTAAGCCAGTGCAGATTTCGAGACATCAACCTCAGAAGCCTGTGGCACCATGAATAAACCATTCCACCTTTCCAGAAGACTTACGTTTTTCTGTATTTAGACTTTTTAAAAACTTTTCCTAAGCCAGGCATAGCGGCACACACTTTTAATCCTAGTACTTGGGAGGCTGAGACCAAGGCAGACATCTCTCTGTTAGTTTGAGACCAGCCTGATATACAGAGTCAGTTCCAGAACAGCCAAACTACATAAGACCTTGTCTCAAAAATAAACAACAACAACAACAAAAACCAAACAAACAAAACCAAAATCAAGTTTTAGATTTATTTTTATTTAGCATGTACACGTTTTGCCTGAGTGTATGTCTGTTCACCATGTGCATGCTTTGACTCCCAAGAAGACAGAAAATGGCGTTGGATTCCTCTGGAGTTACAGATAGTTGTGAACCAACTTGTGGGTTCTGGAAACTGATTCTGGGTCCTCTGGAGAAGTAGCCAGGGCTCTTAATCACTAAGCTATGTCTACTGTCCTAAATTTTGTTGTTTTTTTTTGCTTTTTACAGCTGGGTGATGGTGGTGCTTTCCTTTAATTCCAGTACTCAGGAGGCAGCATTTGGTAGGTGGATGTCTGAGTTTGAAGTTGGCCTGGTCTACAGAGATAGTTCCCAAACAGCCAGAGCTATACAGAGAAACCATGCATAAAAAATTTTTTTAAGGCTGGATCTCATAAAGACTAGATTGCCCTCAAACTTCTGAAGATAACCTTAATTTTCAGATCATCCTGTCTCTACTTTCTAAGTGCTAGGATGAAAGGCATATGCCACCATATTCAGTTCTTAGCAGTGCTAAGTTGCTAAGTATCGAACCCTGGGATTGACAAGCACTCTACAGCTGAAGTGCATCTCCAATCCAGAATCACATCTCTTGATTGCCCAGTCTTAAACCTTCTCGTGCCTTTTTGATTCTCTCTCAGCATTAACTACCAGATTCTCCACTAGATCTGTGCATTTGTTCCTAGGGCAGTAAGAGGGAATGTCTAGGAGTCCCATAGGTACCAATATCAGATGCTTAAATTCCTTGTATAAAATGTAGGCTTTGCAGAGGCAGGCAAGTCTCTGTGAATTCGAGACCGGACAGGTTTACATAGCAAGTTCTGGGTCACTTAGGGCTATACATAATCAAAAACAAACTAAACAAAAATGCATAGAACTTTAACATATCTTTTTAGGTAGGCAAGTACTTCACCACTGAGATTCATCCATCCCCTAACCATAGACTTTAATCTTTAGACAACTAAAACAACATAAATAAATTGTATGCTCAGCTGTGGATACATTCTTCAAAATATTTTAAACCTGAAGCTAGTTAAATCAGACCAGTTCATACAGAGAAAGAAGGTCGATTACCTTTTTGAAATACAACCAAGTCTGGTACCTTTAGTGGCAGCTTCCTTTCAAGCTCTGTGCCCTGGTCTGCAAGTCTTGCCTATCTTTCTACCCTCATCCCAGGACTCTACAACCCACTGGCCTTGTTCTCATACCTCCAAAATACCCAACTTCCCTCAACCTTGGGGCTCTCGGGTTCATTCCCTGAAGATCAATTCCTGCAAGCAGTCTCAGTTCCTGTTCTGTGTAGTCTCGTTTCGGGTCAAACCCTTGCTTGGGCCTTTCTTTGTAAGCATCTGCTGGTATACAGGTACAGCGGTACATACAAGTCATCTCCCCGGGGAAACAGAGCAGAAAGATTAGTGGTTCAAGGTCACCTTTGGCTACGTATCAAGTCTGAGATAACCTGGACTTTGTGAGACCTGTCTCAATAATTAAAATATCAGCTGAATAAACTGTTTTCCGGCCGGTGAAGGTGTAAGTGAAGAAGACAAGGATGGGGGAGGAGGCACCAGATCATTATTGCCAGAAGGAAAGAATGACAACCAAAAGATACCTTCCCTTGCCCTGACGATGTCCATGGCAGAAACCCAGCCAGGCAGAAGAGGAAACCCACCCTGGCATCTGATGCCTGTGTAAGGAACTCCTGCTGCCTTGCTGCCACTATCCCCACCCAGGTCCACAGGCCCTGCCTGGGACTTTCCAAGGGCTGAGCCAACGACCAAGAGTCTCTGCTAGTGTAGTCAGAGCACCCAGGCATTTCCTGAGAAGCCTCCCTTCCTTTGCTCTTCTTCCTTTCTACCTCCCACTCTGGGGGTTTCCTAAGGCCAAGGCCTGGTATTTTCAGTTGAGAGAAAGGGACTGATATTCTGACCTACTGCTGCCCCTATTGGAACCTGAGAAAAATAAATTGGAGGTGGGATTAGGCCAGGGATGGCAGGCGGGCTCCCTTTCCCCTGGTCCTCATACCCAGATACACCTGGGAAGTGCAAGGGGTCTGGCTTCAGAGCTGGACTCCAAGTCCACTGCCAAGGTTACTTGTCTTGAGAAGGGTGGACTCAGGGCCTGGGTGGGATGCCACCCACTTCCTGTATCCTCATTCTAGCACTTCAAAAGTTTCTTGGGGCCTTATGGTCACTCTGGGCAGCTGGAAGATCTGGACAGGCACATGCACCCTGTTTGGACCCAGCTCAGAGCAGTTTCAAAGCGGTGAAATTAGACGGCCTTGTGGTCTGTGCCTATCCCCAGAGCTGTGGTGGTAAACATCAGAGCTTCTCCTCTGTCTTTCATCCTTTCTGCCTCACTGCCTGCCCTTGGTAGGTTCAGGGCAAAGACCCAGACATTTTCTCAGCCCACAGATCCTGTGTTGGACCAGGTGACTCCTGGGACATGTGATGTGTGTACATGTGGGTGGCTCAACCCTGAAGTCCCAGATACAGAAACCACAGGAACCAAGGTGTGTGTACCCTCCAGGCCAATCTCCTTCCCCCTCCCTTGTTCCTTCTATCTGTTCCCTTTTCTAGTCTCCTACACATGGTAGGTAGGTCCCATAGAGGAGAGGAAGAGAGGAAAGTAGAAGGTCTGTCTGTCTGGGTTTGCTCTGAGATCCTGGCCTCTACCATCCAGGCTGTGCTGGGCTTGACCCTACCTGGGGTCTGGGTGGATGGGATGGAGGGAGTTGTAGCCCTAGAGCAGCTGTCCTAGTCTGGGGCTAATGCTGAGAACAGAGAGTGCCTGGGGGGATGGGACAGGTTTCAGGGTCCCCCGGGATCAGCTCCGGGACAGTTGCCATTTTTAATCTGTGCAAGTGACTTAGAAGAAGCCGCGAGGGCCATAACCTAGATCAGCTCAAAGCAAGCTGGGTAGGTGAGCCCCCTCCCCCAACCATGTGCCAGAGGGCGATAGAGGCCCTCCCTGGTCATAGTCTTTTCTCTATCATGTAGGACACAGATGCGGGTCTGTGATGGCTCTGCCTAACCAAGACCTGTCTACATTTCAAGAGACACTTGGCTCTGAGCTGGCTTCCTCCTCCCCTCCCCCCGGGGGCTCAGATGGCTATAAGACCATATACTCCCCAGACTGGGGTCACCTTTGGGTTCAAAGTCCTGAATGCTCACTTATCAGCAGAAGCTAGCTTTCAGTCTAGCATTCAGGGAGGTTCAGGTTGCAAGTCTAAGGCAGGAGGGCACAAGGCCCACAACTGAACCAGAAAGCACTTTGCCTCTGCCAACGCTACCTGGGTACAGAGTGGGTTCAGCTCCAGACCACGCTCCGAAGCACAGCTGTCTTACTTTTCAGTGAGTTTCCAGGGCAAGGAATGACTACAGAGCAGGCTGACTTCAATCTCCCTGTCAAGTCCCCACTTTCTACCATTAGAGCTCTCTAGAGTGACAGGCTTAGTGAAAGGTGACAGGACCCTGACCAGGATCCTCAGGTCATGCCTCAGTTCTCCATGGGCTTGGCATGGACTATGCCTTCTGTAGCAACTTATAAAGCCTCACCGCCCTCCAGTTTTCTTATAGTTCCTCTCAAGAGGCCAGGAAACATGAGGATAGGTTTTTCACAGTGAGGATCTTGGCACCCTCCATGGAGTTGAGTCCCCTTGCAAGTCTCTTTTTGGAATCTTCTTGGCTGGATTCTTTTCCAGCCTCTGTTATTGGATTTTAGGTCCCCAGTGGCCAAATAGCTAAGTCAGTGAGCCAGGCCAGTGACATGGCTCAGCGGATAAAGGTGCTTGCTAATAAGCCCGATGACCTGAGAGAGAACTAACTCATACAAATTGTCTTTTAACCTGCCCTCCAACACACACACACACACACACACACACACACACACACACACACACACAAAATCAATCAATCAATCACTGCAATTAAATCAAACCAAAAAAAAAAAAAGTACAAAAGAAGAAAAAAAAGGCAGTCACCCACCTTTCATCCACACTCAGCCTAGCTTTATCCAAGACCCAGGCTCATGGCCTTAAGTCCAGACCATAGTTTCTATCTGATCACCAGGAGGGTACCCAGGTTCTCTATAGGAGAAGGATTCCCAATGGGTTTCTGACTGACAGAGCAGAATGGCTTTTGCTGCTGTTCTAGTCAGTGGTCATGACAGTGGTCATGAAATCTATACACACAGAATGGATGCACAGTAAAAGCTCAGAGCTCCCCTAGGTGGTGTAGAGCTTTCAGATACAAGTTCTCTTCCAGAGTGGGAAAGACTCGCCAGTTGAAAGGAACTTCTGCAAAAGCATTTGAACAAATCACATGGCACGTGGAAGCAAGGGGAAACAATTTGCTTGTGCATGGTACAGCCATTTTTGCTGAGGGGAAAGCTGTAGGAGATGGTTGGGGATACCTGACACATTAGCAGAACGCCCAAGACAGTTTTAGAGAGCTTGCTGCCGCAGCAGTGAAGCACATAATATGTTGTCAAGAAAAGCAAGCTACAGTGTATGTCGGATTTACTCCTAAAAACAGAAATAACAAACTAAGAGGCTATAGGTGTGGCTCATGTGGTGGAATGCTTGCTTACTATGCAGAATACTCTGAGTTTGCTCCTCGATTCACAAACAGTATGGAGATACCCATCTATAACCTATAATCCCAGCACTTGGGAGGTAGAAGCAAGGCTGTCAAATGTTCGAGGTTATCTTCAACTACACAGGAAGATGTGGACCAATCTTGGATGTATGAAATCCTTTCAGAAGAGAAAAGGGGTGGGGACAGGGCTTGTATGGATACATGTTTATAGAGAAAGGACAGACCAAGTGTCTAACTGGGAATTTCAAACAGAGGGATAGAAAGAACACCCCTGTCTGGTGGACTGAATTAGAATGTTAAATTTTGGTTAACAATAATAAATACTCGCTTTACATCAAAACCTGGATATTTCCATAGTAGAATAGCTAAGGCCTCTGTTTTGAGATTCCCAAATGAGAAGTGAGACTACTCCCTGACCAAACAATGACCCTTCAAAGTATAGGTGAGAGCCAGGATCAGTCCCCGTGGAGAAACTGTTCACTCTCACAGTCTACAGAAAGGGTGTAGATTGCACCCTGCTCAGGAAAGAGAACTCTGACTACATCTGATCCCACCCAGAGACCTATGAGAAGCAGCATGCCCTTCTTCTCACCACTGTCAAGGGCCTGACACGGGTCTATTCCCTCAGGCCAGGTATAGGGGTACCAGCAGCAATACTGGGTAAGGATTAGTAAGTCTCCCCTTCAGGGATTTGGACCTCACCACTTCCTCTTCATGTACAAGATATCTGGCCTAAAGGGTGTGTCCTCTGTTCTTACAGGCGTTCACTATGACCGAAAGTTCAGAAGGGCTTTATCACCCCGGAATGGATGTTAGAGCCCTCTGGGTCCTTCATCCCAGGCCAAAGGGAGACAATGGGGCAGCTCTTCAAGGAGCCAGGAAGGAGAGAGCTCCCCACCCACCCCACTGTCCTTGAGGGCGCTTGATAATTAATTCTCTGTGACTCCAGATGTTCAGCAGCTGTCTTGGCCATTTCCGCCCCTTCTTTTGACCCCGTATCCGCCAGGAAGAGTCCCCTCCTGTCCTTGGACTCCAAACCACCCCCACCTTCCCTGCACCCCATTTCCTGAGCAGAGGCATTTATGCAAACTCAGCTGCTTTTCCTGAAGGCAGCTTCAGCTTTTCCAAAGCCAGGGTGCTGCTGTGGTCAGCTAGCGCTGCACTAAATATCCTCTTCCAAGGGACTCTGATCCTGGCTCCAGCCCCTCTGGCCTCTAGGACTGGTTTTCTCTCTTTCCTTTCCTTCTCCAAGGTTAGCTTTTCAGACTCAACAACATAAATCAAGAGCCTCTAGGGAGGTGAACAGAACTGGCCAGAGAGGAAGCACTGCTTCAGTGGGGGGAGGGGGATGTCCTGGACTAGCAGGCCCCAGTGGGGGTGGAGTGTGGGGGTATGGTGAGTACTCAGATGTCTCCTTGGAAGGAGTGGGTGGCAAGGATTCCTCTATAAACTGATAAGCCAGGACACAGAGTCCCATCCCCCATCCCCACCCTGTAACTCTGTTGTAAACAGAGGGGGCTGAAGGCAAAAGGACCCTGCTCCCTGCCAGTTTGTGCTGTTGCAGCTGGTCCAGTCTAAGGGGCTCTTCAGTAGAGGACAGCTCCCTTCTTGTCACATGCTTTCCTCTCTGGACAGAGCTGGTGGTTCTGGGGCACTTAGGCTCCTGTGGACTGGTGGGGTCAAGGACCAGACCAGACACACACGAAGAGTCCCTGGGGACTAGTGGCTCCAGTTCACTGACCTCTGCCCCTCAAAATCTGGTCTCTGGCTCTCCCAATCACTTCCTTCTTTTACAGGGGCAAACTAAGGGCAGGTGGGCTTGGCTGAAGACTATTCTCTGTTTCCAAAAGTCTCAGAGCAGATCAAGCTGGGAGACTGCCTCCAGTAGTAAACAAAAGGCCATGCGTGCAGACTGTCTTTCAGTGCCACTGAGGCCACTTTATCTGCAGCTTCCTTATCCTCAAAGAATCTTCTTCACCAGTTGCTGGCTGAGGAGGCAGGGGCATTCACTCTTTCTTGCTATAGAACTCACTCCTATGTCTCACACAAAATGAGCCTGGTGCCTTGGTCCTCAGGGCAGGCAACATCAGTTGAGAAGTTTCTGGAGAGTGAATGGCCCATCTTCCTTAAAGTTTTCACCTCCATCCCTAAACTACTTTCTTTCCCTACAGGGCCAGAAGTGGCCATTTCAGGAGTGTAAGGACCACAAATATCTTCAGGACACTTTTAACCACTTGACGAAAGGTGGGGTGCCCAGTGGGCTCTTTCTAGGACTGCTGTAACCCAGGATCTCAGGAAAGGAGGTTGACGAACCATAAGACACGCCCTAGTCCTCAGATCTGACCAGTGAACAGAGAAACCAAACTGGAATCTGGGTCTTGGAGCTGGGTGCATATGCATCTGGGGCAGAACTGCCAAATTTAGAAAAACAAACCTTGATTGGCGTAGGCCTTTAGTGGAAGCAGAGACAAGTGGCTCTCTTGAGTTTGAGGCCAGCCTGGTCTACAGAATGAGTTCCAGGACTGCCAGGGCTACACAGAGAAACTCTGTCTCAAAAAACCAACTCCCCCCCCCCCCCCAAAAAAAAAAGAAACTCCAGATAAACATTTTTTTAGCTCTATTTATTTTATTTTATTTATTTATTTTTTTTTTTGGTTCTTTTTTTCGGAGCTGGGGACTGAACCCAGGGCCTTGCGCTTCCTAGGTAAGCGCTCTACCACTGAGCTAAATCCCCAGCCCCAGCTCTATTTATTTTATATATGATGGTACACTGTCACTGTCTTCAGACACTCCAGAAGAGGGCATTGGATCCCATTAAAGATGGCTGTGAGCCACCATGTGGTTGCTGAGAATTGAACTCAGGACCTCTAGGAGAGCTGTCAGTGCTCTTAACGGCTGAGCTAGCTCTGCAGCCCCCAGATAAGCAATTTTAAAACACAGATATCCTTTGACTTATGATGGTGATCCATGCTATTACATACATATATGTTGTAAACATTCTTTTTTCTTTTTTCTTTTCTTTTTGAGGGGAGAGGTGGGGCAAGGGTCTCCTGTATTTTCCTGGCTGGCCTAGAACTCCCCATGTAGACCAGGCTGATCTTAAACTTTTAGCAATCCTCCTGTCTCAGTCTCCTAAGTCTTAGAACACAGGTGAACACCACTGCACCACTGTGTGAGTTGGAGGCCAGCCAGGTCTAAGACTGCCAATGACTGTAGTGTGACCCTGTCTCAAGAAAGAAGTATTTAATGGTAGCTAGAGGGAGATGGCTCAGCAGCAGAGGATTCAGAGTATGTTCCCAGCAACCACATGGTGGCTGACAACCATCTGCCATCTGTAACTCCAGTTCCAAGGGACTCAATGCCTTCTTCTGACATCTATGGGTATCAGGTATACACATAGCATGCATGCATACATACATACATAAAGGCAAAACACTCATATAAAATAAAACATTTTGTTTTGTTTTTTGAAACCATATTTCCCTTTGTAACCTTGGATGTTCTGGAACTTACTCTATAGATCAGGGTGGCCTCTAACCCAGAGATCCACCTGACTCTGCCTCCCGAGTGCTGGAATTGAAGGCATGAATCACCACCATACCTGCCTTGTAAAACAAACATTGATTTTGATTAATAATGCATTTAAGGGCTGGCAAGGAGGCTCATAAGGTACTGGTGCATACAGCCAAGCTTAACAATCTGAGTTCCAATCCCTGGCATGTATGGAGTAGCATGTGCATCCTCTCTCTCTCTCTCTCTCTCTCTCTCTCACACACACACACACACACACACACACACACACACACACACACAAACAAATACATTTAATAAAAATATATTTAGTACACCCAACAACCATAGCTTGGTCCAACCTATTTTAAGTACACTTAGAACACTTATATCAGCCAATAGCTGGGCAAAACCACTGAACAGAGAGCCTATTTTCACAACAAAGTTTTAACTACCTCATGTATTTTAGCAAATATCGTATATACTCTGTACCACTGTAAAAAGTCATGGGGACCACACTAGAATTCCAGCACTCATAGCTGAGACAGACCAGTCTGAACCACACAGTGAGACCCCATCTCAAATATATAAACACACACAGACACACCCATACCCACACAGAGACACAGTTTTGTTCAACTTTAAGTGGACATTAGGGGTTTTGTTTGTGTCTGGGATGGGGTGGGAAATAGATCCTCCAAATCACTGCTGTGAGGAGACACTGCCCTGGCTGGTTTTGTGTGTCAACTTGACACAAGCTGGAGTTATCCCAGAAAGGAGCCTCCCTTGAGGAAATGCCTCCATGAGATCCAACTGTAAGGCATTTTCTCAATTAGTGATCAAGGGTGGGAGGGCCCACTGTGATTGGTGCTATCCCTGGGCTGGTAGTTCTTGGTTCTATAAGAAAGCAAGCTGAGCAAGCCAGGGGAAGCAAGCCAGTAAGAAGCACCCCTCCATGGCCTCTGCATCAGCTCCTCTTTCTGATCTGCTTGAGTTCTAGTCCTGACTTCTTTTGGTAATGAACAGCAATGTGGATGAGTAAACTTAAAAAGTCCTTTCCTCCCCAACTTGCTTCTTGGTCATGATGTTTGTGCAGGAATAGAAACCCTGACTAATAGGGCTAGAGAGATGGCTCTGTGGTTAAGAGCACTGACTGCTCTTCCAGAGGTCCTGAGTTCAGTTCCCAGCAACCACATGGTGGCTCACAACCATCCATAATGGTATCTATCTGATGCCCTCTTCTGGTGTGTTTGAAGACAGATACAGTGTACTCATATACATTAAATAAATAAATAAATAAATAAATAAATAAATAAATAAATAAATAAATGCTTCTTTTAAAAAAATAAACTCTGACTAAGGCAGATACCACAACCACAGCAATTCTTATAAAGGAAAACATTTAATTTTGTGGTTGGCTCACAAATAGAGGTTTAGTCCCTTATCATCATGGCAGAAAGCATGGTGGCATGCGGATAGGCAAGGTGCTGCAGAGCTAACCAAGAGTTCTACATCTTGATCCACAGGTAGCAGAAGGAAACTGTGTGCCACATTGGGCATAGCTTGAACATATGAGACCTCAAAGCTTGTTCCCACAGTGACACACTTCCTCCAACAAGGCCACGCCTCCTAGTAGTACCAATCCCACGGGTCACACATTCAATCACTAGTCTATGGGGGCAGGGGTTTGTGTACACTTATTCAAACCACCACTATAGTCCTTCTCCTCTGTCTCCTCTATGAACAGCAGCATTCTTCAGCCGAGTCCAAAGCTATGGGGCTGCTTGAATCAGTTTCTTAACTGGAAAATAGAACAGGAAAGCAGAGGCTGGTTGCTAGAGACTGGAAACCACCTTACCCAAAAGCCTGAGATCTGCTGAGTAGACCCAGCCCATGGACTCAGGGGATCCAGCTGCATTTCATGGCTTTTAAAATTTGTTTCAGGTATGGACCACTGCTCAATTAGCTCCCAAGTGCTGCAGTATACTGCTCTCCAGCTGTTTGACCCTCAGGCAGGCTGGCCATCTTCAGTGCAAAAGAAAAAGGGGAACCCACCCACTAGAGCCCTCTAAAAGAAGGAAGGTAAGTTTGTGGGTTGGTTCAAGTGGGAGAGAGAGATGATCAACTAGGGGATGAAAAAAAGAGAAACTACAGCTATGTAGGACCCGCCTGGAGGTAATTGCTGTTGCTGTTATTGGACCAGTGAAAAATAATTCAGAAAGTGTGTGTGTGTGTGTGTGTGTGTGTGTGTGTGTGTGTGTGTGTGAAGAGGTAAGGGAAGATGTTCCTAGTCTACCACATCTCCTTCCTGCAGAAAGTAAGTATAAAGCTACAGGAGTCAGGCTATGAGCAAAATCACCTCCTGACTCCAAACAGCAGCTCTGTTCTAACCTAGATGTTTTCTGGGAAACCAATGGTAAACCAATGAACCCCAAAGTCCAAGGAGGGGATAAGGAATTGTTACCAACTACAAGTTTGGCCCTGGTGTGGGAAATCCCTTTTCTTTTATTGTCTTCCCCCAATATGGAAGAAGTCAAGGCTATTTATTTCTGGCCTCTTTGGTTGCCTATCTTCAGTGGAGGAGGTGGGAGCTGCTCAAGGTGCTAGAAACAAGGTAGGAAGCTGCTGTGAGGTCCTAAGGCACTTTCCCAGGTGGGTGGGACAGAACTAGAGGTTTACCAAGCCTTAGAACCCTTTGTGAGCCTGTCACCCTAGCGTCACTTCTCCCAGCAACAATGACTCACAAAACTGAGAGCCATACAGCTTTCCCTTGGCCCTGGAAGACACAGGTCACAAAGGCCATTGGGGCCTAGTAAAAGGAGGCATGTTATCAGAGTGCCGTGGGTGGCCCTTGCCTCCGCAGCCACTGGCTGGGCCAGGCCTGCATCTCCTGCTTTCATTCCACAACTAGGACTGGGCCTTCAGGCCTTGGGGCTAGCAGGGAACAACGCAAAGCTTCAGTGCTCATGTGTGTCATCTGCTTTGTGAAGGCACTAGTACACGTGTTCAAGATCTACTTGACAGCAAACTACAGTTACAACTTCCGCAGCTGGCCGGTGGACTTCCGCTGGGATGACCTGCATGTCCCAGGCACTAATAATAGCAGTCACCGTGCATTGACCTGTGCTGCAGCTGCCGCAGGTGTGTGGCTGCTACATGATGCGGCGCTGGGCGAGGACGCACTCACAAGGCCTCCACGTGGAGCTCGGAGCCAAGTGCAGTGCCTCCTCCAGCAGATCCGTGAGCTGCCCAGCCAGCTCGCTAGCTATGCACTGGCACACTCACTGGGCCGCTGGCTTGTATACCCGGGTTCTATGTTCTTGATGACGCGCGCACTATTGCCTCTACTGCAGCAGGGCCAGGAGCGACTAGTGGACCGCTACCGTGGGCGGCGTGCCAAGTTGGTGGCCTGCGATGGCAATGAGATTGACACCATGTTCATGGATCGCCGGCAGCATCCCGGCAGCCATGGCCGCGGCCTGTGCCTGGTTATATGCTGTGAAGGGAATGCTGGCTTCTACGAGATGGGCTGCCTGTCCGCACCTCTGGAGGCTGGATACTCAGTGCTAGGCTGGAACCACCCTGGCTTTGGGGGCAGCACAGGTGCACCTTTCCCACAACATGATGCAAATGCAATGGATGTGGTGGTCAAATATGCGCTGCACCGCCTGCATTTCTCACCAGCAAATGTGGTGGTTTATGGCTGGTCTATAGGAGGCTTCACAGCCACTTGGGCCACCATGACTTACCCAGAACTGGGTGCACTAGTGCTGGATGCCACCTTTGATGATCTTGTGCCACTAGCGCTGAAGGTTATGCCCCAGAGTTGGAAGGGGCTGGTAGTACGCACTGTACGGGAGCACTTCAACCTCAATGTTGCTGAGCAGCTGTGCTGCTACCCAGGCCCAGTACTCTTGCTAAGACGTACACAAGATGATGTTGTCAGCACCTCGGGCCATGTACCCTCGTTGCCATCTTGCCAAGTGGAGGGCGATGTGGAAGGTAACCGTGGCAATGAGCTGCTGTTGCGCCTTCTGGAGCACAGATACCCCTCTGTGATGGCCCGTGAGGGCCGCACAGTGGTAATCCGCTGGCTACGTGCCAGCAACCTGGCTCAAGAAACTGCATTATATGCACGCTACCACGTCGATGATGAGTGGTGTTTGGCAACACTTCGTTCTTATCGTGAGGGCCGCCAGAAGGATTTGGACCATACCAAGACCTGGGGGCCACACGGACCTTCCTTTCCCTGGTTCGTGGGCCAAGGTTTGAGCGCCCGGCGGCGCCGGCACCTTGCACTGTTCTTGGCACGTAGGCACCTCAAGAACCTGGAGGCAACTCACTGCAGTCCCTTGGAGCCTGAAGACTTCCAATTGCCCTGGAGACTGTAGCCACAGTTTATGTGACTCATGCATTTGGGCATTTGTATACTTTCTAGCTCCCCACCCCCACTGTTCCTCTCCTTACATCTCTACAGAAAAGCTGGCCCTGCTGAGGATCTTGGTGTCTGGGAGTGGGCAGTATATCTTCCCTTACTTTCTTTCTGTTCCTTCCTGCTTCCATCCTTTCTCTTCCTTGCAAACATCTGAATGTCTGTGCCTAATTCTCAAAGGCAATGTAAAGATGAACCTGATCCAATTAATGGTGATCCAATTTATGTGGTGTTTGCTCATGGGAGACCATGGGAGGCTGTGGGGTCACAGGGAAGTGCCTTTCACATTGCTTGGGCTGTAGGGTAGCTCCTGAGAAGAGGACAGCAACTAAAGATTCAAGTAGTGCCCAGTGAAGAGATTCCTGCCACTGTAGGGTCTCATTCTAGCAGGTCTCAGCAGTTGCTGCTGTGCAGTACCCCCCTTCGCATTTCTGTATTCTATGGAGGGGAGATTTACAGAGGGACTGCAGACCTATGTCAACAGGGTGCAGGATGGCCTGAGTCCTAGAGATTCTGAATTGTTACCGGGTGTTAACATTACCCACTTATTACTGGGTGTCATCTTGGGCCAGACCTGGGCTAGGTCTGGGCTTTGTTCATGGCTCAAGAATGCAAACTGAATGACAAGTGTTCAGCTCACCACTGTCTGCACTGTGGTCACTCACTACATGAAGAAGGGACTACTGCTCTTGTCATTTCCAGCCCTGTGGACAGGGGCTGATCAGGCTGGGTTAAGCAAGATGGTAAATGGAGAAGATATATTAATGGACAGCCTTGAACAGGATTCTGTCACAGACAATGAAGCACATAGTCCCGTGCAAGAAGACATCTGTAGGGAGAAGAGCCAGAGAAGGGACAGGTAGTGGGAAGCTACCAGGAACTAGTACTCACTCGGGCTTAGCTGGAGAGGGAAATTCTGAAAGAGGGGCAATATCGTTTAAGGGTTTTTTTCTTCCAGAAAAAAATTCAGAGCCAAAAAGAAATTGTAAGGCTTGTTTTTAGCAGAGAGTTGCCCAATGGTCACGACTCCCTTATTTGGAGTCAGGGCGAGTCTTGTTCTCCTGTCGGTGTTGACACATTAAAACCATAAGAACCTCAAACCTCTTGAGTGATCTTTGGAAAATTACTTTAGCCTCAGTTTGTTCATCTGTAAACTGGGAGGGGGTGCCAATGCTGGCTCACCTGTTGCTGTGAAAAGAAAGTGAGAAAACATAGGGGTTCTTACACCCAGCTGGGCTTCAGTTATTGGGAGGGTCCAACAGGCCCCCGAGGTGTTCAATGCTGTGTGAACTCTTCCAGTACCAGAATGCAAGCTGCCCAGCAGCCCCAAAACAGCTGGCCTACTAGAGTAGGAATCCAGCTGGAGAGAGCGGCACCTGCAGGGCAAGAGGACGAATCGCGCTCTCTTCATTTTTAGTGCACTTCTAGACAATAAAAAGTCTCCTTGGGGTTGCGGATTTAGCTCAGTGGTAGAGCGCTTGCCTAGCAAGCGCAAGGCCCTGGGTTCGGTCCCCAGCTCCAAAAAGTCTCCTTAAAGAGGCTGCGAAAGTTATTTGGTACAGTGCTTGCCCAGGATGCATCAAGTTCTGAATTCTCGATCTCCAATGCGGTATAAATCAGCTGTGATGGCTTACTCCTGTAATTCTAGTACTAGGGAGGTGGATACAGGAGGATTTTGGTAAATTCAAGGTCGTCCTTTGCTGCAAGCAACCTGCCTCAAAAACCAAAAGAATTTACAGGGAGTGGGGAGAGGTTGACCTGACATTGGGGAGTGCACGGGCCTGAGTTTGACCCGTCGAGATGCAAGGTCGAAGGTCTTGTGGGCAGCCGAGGTTTAGGTGGGAAGCCAGCGAACTGTAACACAATCCGAGCCATCCCTCGAGTTTCAGCTGTTCTGCCCTTTTTACCCTGGAATTTTACTATGGAACCTGATTAGAAGCATTGCTTCCTGCTTCGCTGCAGTCTGACCTATCAAATTGAAAGATTGGTCTTCGGTGGGGCCAGAGGACTTTCTCATTGGACACTACTTCACCGAGGGCGGGGTGAAGGCGGAGTACGAACCCGAGCGGAAGGAAGGCGGCGCGTCCCTGATTACGTAAACGACTGCGGCCCTACAGTTCCACTGGCTCGTGTGTACCAAGCTGCCAGCTTGCAGTTCTCGGGGCTTGGCTCCTGTAGTACCTGCGATCCCAGCACCGACGCCAGCTACACCCAGCTGCCGCCTGAACATGGATTCTGCTAGCCAAGGTACCCACAGATGGGCAGGGGCTGTGCCGCATTCCCGCCCTCCGGGAGTCGGGACTCGGCCCCTCGGTCCCCCTCAGCCTCTGCCAGACCAAGTCACGGTTTCTCTTCGGCCAACAGGCCCTTGACCTCAAGGCTCCTGATGGTCTTGCAGTGTGTGCTTCTGCCTTGCCATGGCACCTCGGCCTCCCTTTGGGAGCACTGTGAAGCGGCGTTACACGGCTCCCTCTCAGTTCCTAGAGTTTCATAACTCCAGACATTTCTCCTTATGCGCTTCACCCTCTGTCCGCCTCTTGCTGGCTCTGCAGCTCTTTATCTTTCGCAGGGCCGTAAGGAATACCACATCTGGCGTTGGGCGCCAGCGGAGACGTTGTGGGCGGCTCCCTGCAGGGAAGGGGCGGTGCAACCATCCTTGTGTTTAGAGCAGTGCCTCTTGGGTGGTAACGCCACTGTAGCCTACTTAGAGGTTGTCTCGTGGGAGAAGGGTTGAGTGAGTCAGGGGCACACCCGGAACACCAGATTTGTTGCCAAAACAGACACCTGAGACCAGTATGAGGTTGCTACGGAGAAGTGTGGCTCAGGCTCTGGAGATTAAAATCTTGAGAAGGTGGTACAAATGGGGATGCTTACTTAAGCACACTAGCTAAATTCAAAAATCTTCTCTACTATAGCCTGGCTTGCAGCAGCCCTTTACTTAAGCTTTAGAATTTCTAGGTTTTCATATATTCTGGATTTTTTTCTTCTTTGAAGGACATTTGCAAATTCAGAAGGCTATAGACTTTTATTTTCATCTCTAAGCTGTAGATTCTGGTCCCTGGAATCAAACTGCTAAGGAGGTGGCTCAGTCATTGTTGTGTGACAAAATGTTTCCTGAGAGATGCAACATATATGTCTACTCACCCCAGATAGGGAACTCAGAACAGACCAAAGATACAGATACCACAAAAGTCCACTTTGGTGAACTAATGTGTTTTATTGGGGTTGCTTACAGGAGCAGAAATGACACAAAAGACAGCAAAGCCCACGCCACTGTGGGTGATAGTTCACAAAGCTGAGAACCTTGAATACAATACAGAGCTTTCAGGCAGCTCAACATGTTGGAGAGTGTCCTTTCCAAGAGCCTCAGTTATAAAGAGGTTTACCTCTTCCAAGCAACTGGCCTGGTATCTGCTTCTTCCACACAGCTATTCTGGTCTCAAAACTGTCTTTGCAACCTTTCTCTTCTGAGAGTCTTCTTTGCAGCTGTTTCACTTCGTGAGGGACTCTCAGCTTTTATTGTTGACTCTGGCTGGGAGGGGCATAGTGAATCTAGTTAGTTTTGGGGATTTCCTGAAGCTATTTTGAATTGTTTACCTTTCTGCTTAAGGAGCTTTCCCTGCTGGATGTAAAAAGTTTCTCTACCCAGAGCAAACTATTACACAACAGTGGTATTACATTATGTGTGAGGCTGTGGTGCAGGCCTGGCATCACAATAAAAAGGAAAAGAGAGAGAGAAAGAGGGAGAGGATGAATTTGAAACCACAGGCGTCATCACCAGTTATTAAGGATAGCTTATTTTCCAGCTGGGTTCACATAAAACTTGGTTATTCTGTGTGCTGTTTGGTTTTTAATGTCAACATGACACAAATTAGAGTCATGTAGAAGAAAGAATTTTAATTAATTAGTTTTTTGTTTTTCCAGATAGGGTTTCTTCGTATGTCTTTGGTTGTCCTGGAACGAGCGCTGTAGACCAGGCTAGACTGGAACTTACAGAGATCTACCTGTCTCTGCCTCTGCCTCCCAAACGCTGGCTTAAAGGAGTGCGCCATCGCTGCCCTTTGGGAAGAAGGAATCTTAATTGAGAAAACAACCTCCATAGGATTAGCCTGTAGGCGTTTTCTTGATTGATGATTGATATGGGAGGGCCCAGCCCTCTGCTGCCTCTCTGCACGTGGTTCTGATAGTACCAGAAAGGCTAAGGAACCCAATAAGAACAGCATTCTTCCATGGCCACTGCTAAGCCACCCCTCCAGCCCCCTGGACTACTTTTTTAAGGCAGGGTTTCCTTACTGTAGAAGATAGTGTTTTCACAAGTGAAATGAGACCTAAGGTTTGGCTGCCTCAGCTAGTGTAGTCCTGTGCCTCTCTGTGTAGTCCTGGCTCTGTACTCTGCAGCACAAGGTGATATGGGTTTGCATCTATGGGTTTGTACCTAAGAAATAGCTGCTCTCCACCCAGTGTGCAGACCACCCACATAGGCTTTCAGAGGCGTTTCTAGTGTCCAAATTCTCCTGAGCTCCTTTGGCCAACCATTCTTGCTGCTTTCCTAGGAGAGTAACAACTTACTTGACACTTTTTGACTTCATTTTTGTCTCTGGCAGATATCAACCTGAATTCTCCTAACAAAGGTGTGCTGTCTGATTTTATGACTGATGTCCCTGTTGACCCAGGTGTGGTCCACCGGACTCCAGCTGTAGAGGGCCTGACCGAGGTGGAGGAAGAAGAGCTCCGGGCTGAGCTTGCTAAGGTACCGTGGTTTTTATTTTCTGTCCTGAGATGCTCAGGAGTCCTTTTGGGTTATTCAGAGAGTAAAACATGGCTTATGCTGGGCAGAGCTGTTGCTGGGCTGCCGCTTGCTTTCTGTGTCTCCTGGGCTATCTCTTTGCATGCCCATTTCTAAGAAGTACACTGAGTCACCTGTTGGAGGCGGCAGGGCCTGATCTCAGCTTACCACCTGTGCCCGGAAACACTAGGTGCTGCACAAGAGGATGTCTACACAGTAATGTCTACACGTGTGCATTTTGCTGGTATTAACATTTGAATGTCATTTTAAGATACCATGAATCGTTTCTTCCTCTTCCGGGGACGGTGCTTAGGGGCACTCAGGATGGTCCAGCGTTTGACATACCGTCGTAGGCTTTCCTACAATACAGCCTCTAACAAAACTAGGCTGTCTCGAACCCCTGGCAACAGGATCGTTTACCTTTACACCCAGAAGGTTGGGAAAGCACCTAAGTCCGCGTGTGGCGTGTGCCCAGGCAGACTGCGAGGGGTTCGTGCTGTGAGACCCAAAGTCCTCATGGGATTGTTTAAGACAAAGAAGCACGTCAGCAGGGCCTATGGTGACTCCATGTGCGCCAAGTGTGTCCGTGACAGGATCAAGCCGGCTTTCCTTATTGAGGAGCAGAAAATCGTCGTGAAAGTGTTGAAGGCACAAGCCCGGAGTCAGAAAGCAAAGAAAATGGGTGACCTTTTTTAAGTAATAAAAATCAAGACTTGGTCAAAAAAAAAAGATACCATAAATCTGGGGTTGGGGATTTAGCTCAGTGGTAGAGCGCTTGCCTAGCAAGCGCAAGGCCCTGGGTTCGGTCCCCATGAATCTGTGCACTGGATCTTTTTAGTTTTATTTGTAGGCTCTGACTCATAATCCTGCCTCCCTCTGTCTTCCAAGTGCTAGGATTACAGGCAACTGCCACCATGTTTAGATTTGTTTCTTTTTGTTGTCTTTTTGATAAGGCATTTTACCCCCATGTGGGGTCAAGCAATTCTCTTAAATATCTGGGATAATAGGACTACTGTACCACCATTGGTGACTGAAAAGAAGTTTTTTTTTTTTTTTCCCGTGTAGCTATTTATACTGGCACTATAACTATTGAGAACACATTCTATAGCTGGAAGGCCTCAAAATCGTCCTTTCCAGAAGTCACTTTTCTTTAAAAAGTTCTGGTTGTTATTATCAAGAATCTTTTTTAGAGTTGGAAAGATGGTTACCAGCACTGGCTGATCTTCCAGAGGACCCAGATTCAGTTTCTAGCACCCCAATAGCAGGTCACACCTGTCACTAACTCCTGTCCAGGGCTTCTGACAGCTTCACTTAGACATACATACAGGCAACACAAACCTGGGTGGTGGTGCACATCTTTTATCCCAGCACTTGGGAGGCTGAGGCATGTGGATCTTTGACCCTCTTGGATCTTCTAGGCTAGCTTGGTCTACAGGCTGATTTATAGGACAGCCACGGAGAAACCCAGTCTTAAAAAAGACAGACAGACAGACAGAGAGAGAGAGAGAGAGAGAGAGAGAGAGAAAATGAGAATGAGAATGAATCTATCTTTCTCTTACTCTCAAACTGCCATAGGAACAAATGAAATTTCTCTTTGGTTTGAGTAACTGGCTATTACCAAAGCTCAGTGCTGATCCCCCGGAACACTGTAATTGCCATTAGAAATGCTTTTTTTTCTCAGCTCTGTGTCTGTTCATCTGTCAGTCCTGCTTCCTTTTCACTGTATAGGGGATTCTCCTGTGGGTCCACAGTTTTACATGCTGCGTTTAAGCCAGGCCTAGCTCCACTTGGAAAAAGGACTTATATTTTAACATTCATGTCCAGTTTTATGGAAGAACTCCAATAGGGTTGTCCTGAAACTTAAGCAGGATGGAGAAATGGTTGACAGTCCCAAAGAACTACTGACTATGGTGTGTTTAGTGTTCTTCAGAGGCTGAGGCACTGATGCCAGATAAAAGCTGCCGTTATTGGCACTATTTTTTTTTTTTTAATTTAATGTATATGGGTGCATGTAGCTGTCTTCAGGCACACTAGAAGAGGTCATCAGATCCCATTACAGATGGTTGTGAGCCACCATGTGGTTGCTGGGAATTGAACTCAGAATCTCTGGAAGAGCAGTCAGTGCTCTTAACCACTGAGCCATCCCTCCAGTCCATGTTGGTGCTATTTTTAAGACAAACTGCTTTGTTTTTTGAGACAGGGTTTCTCTGTGTAGTCCTGGCTGTTCTGGAACTAGCTCTGTAGATCAGGCTGGCCTCAAACTCACAAGAGATCCTAACCCTAACCCTAACCCTAACCCTAACCCATCTGCCTCTTCATCCTAAGTGAATTAAAGGCATGTGCCACCACCACATAGCCAAACTGTTTCTCTAGCTGAAAATTTCTGAGAAAGTGTCATTACCGCATGGTGAAGGATGTTTGTCGGTCACTTCTGGTGGCAGTCTTAGCCTCTCGTGTCGACTGCATTTTTATTTTTTGTGGTGCCAGACATCTGACTTGTGGCTTTATATATGCAAAGCAAGCACTCTACCACCTGACCTATATCCCTAGCCCTGCTTCTTTTACAGGTGGAAGAGGAAATTGTCACTCTGCGCCAGGTGCTGGCAGCCAAAGAGAGGCACTGTGGAGAGCTGAAACGGAGACTGGGCCTCTCCACATTAGGGGAGCTGAAGCAGAACCTGTCTAGGAGCTGGCATGATGTGCAGGGCTCTACTGCGTAGGTACCAGTCCCGTGGTGGGATGTTCCCTTGGCTAAGGAAGCGTTTGCTTGGGGTATGCCTCTTGTACATGGGGGACTGTAGGAGTGCTGGGGAGTGAGATGCTTTACAACAGTCAGGATTAAATGAGCCTACTGGAAACAGGTAACCAGAACACTCGAGTCTTTAGGGACCGTGCATGTGTTTACTCAGAGAGAATCTGCCTATGTTTGAAAGGTGAATGGATTATCAGGTGTCCAAGTAGAAAATGACAAGAAGATAGTGTTTCCCGCCTGAGTCAGAATTAGTCAGAGCATCAATGAGGTCCTTAGAATAACTTTTCTGTGTGTAGAAGTGGGTACCAGGCTCACCTGTGACTGAGGAGTTGTCAGAATTTGGCTAGAGTTTGCCATGTTTGTGTCCATATTTCTCCTCTGATATAGCATTCCTTTGGAGGATATCTCTAGAAGCCTTTTAACCACAGAAGCAAAAATCAAATTACATTTTTTTTTCAATTTCACCTGTAGAAACCCCATACTTCTATATTAGAATGTTTGGGTCTTTGAGACAAGTTTCTTGCTAACTCTCAGAGCATGCAGGGGCCACATAGTCTATGCTGTTCTTGCGAGCCGTCTACTATTGAAAGACCAGGTGCTCCTGCCATGTTTAGGAAAGGGCATGGTCATCTTCTTCCTGTAGAGTCCTAGGTAGCCCTGGGCCTTACAGGTGTGGTAGTGGCTCTGGCCTGTTCAGGTGGGCTGCAGGGCAATAGTATTGCCAGATGGTGTTTCTGTCTTCTCTGGAACCTGCAGTCTGAAGCCTGGTTGAAATCCTTCCAAATATTCACCACAGACTTTCTGTTTCTAGCTATGTGAAAACGTCTGAGAAACTTGGAGAGTGGAATGAGAAAGTGACGCAGTCTGACCTGTGAGTGCCCGCCCACGCTGTCAGTGTCCTTCCTCACTCTTCTCTCTCCTGTCTCCCTGGGGCAGGGCAGGGAAACTGTGTCCTGGGCATAGCCTGCCTTTGGAACTTGCTGGCTATCATTCTTTTCCCAAGAATAAAGTAAAAGTATGCTTTAAGTACCTGAAGGATAGAGTACGATAGTTGGAGAAATCCACTCAATCAACAGACCATGCTTAAAGCTATCAGTGTTATCAGTGTCTTTTGTGTGTCTTGACTTAGCGGTGATGTGGTGGTTGATGCTGACCAGTTGGTAGTGGTGGATTTTTTTGTACTTGTCGTCTTCCTGTCTTCTACCCTTACATTCAGTTCCGGCTGTTGGGGTATGAGAGGTTCTTGAATTGGGGTAGAGGTAGTGGCAGCACATGTTGATGGGTTCATGAAGTTCTGTGGTCTGGAGGTGCCATACTGTCAACCACATAAAATATCAGTAGAGCATGAATTGTAGACAGTCCTGTATGTCTGTCAAAGCTAGTTTAGTGACTTGTGCTGTTTTGGGACCCTTAGTTTAGTTAATGGCCTGTTATTTACCTGTGTGTCATTTATCAGGTTGATGCATGATTTAATCAGATATGATTTCTGGCAGGATTTGACTGCCAAAGAATAGTTTCCCTTTAGTAGGAAATGCTGACATGGTTATTTTTAGGGGACTTTCTTGGACCTGCCAACAGTATAAATAATGACACAAGGGTTCTACTTAGTTTAAAGCTTAGGCCTTTCACTGGGGCAGTCTCCCAGCTAGCTCATCTAATTTAACCCAATTATTCTAGCCTATGACCTCCACATGGCTAGCTCTTTACCTCTCTGGTCCTGCTGCCTGTCTGTTGTGGTGCTCTTGCTTCCCTACTTTACTCTCTCTGCCTGGAAGGTCTGCCCCCTCTTTCCTTCCCAGCTATTGGTCATTAGTTCTTTTATTACAACCAATCAGCAGCAAGACAACCTCTGATACATCATTAGATTTCCTTTAGGCAGGTGAGGAAGGATGAATATTTACGAAATAGAAAAATCTGTTGATGGACCATAAAAATGACAATACCAAACTCCTGTCTGCAATCAGTTCTCTGCAGGGTACAGAATTTTTTTCTTTTCTTTTTTTCTTTTCTTTTTCTTTTTTTTTTTTTAAAGATTTATTTATTTCATGTACATGTACACTGTCGCTATCTTTAGACACACCAGAAGAGGGCATCAGATTCCCTTACAGATGGTTGTGAGCTAATATGTTTGCTGAAAATTGAACTCAGGACCCCTAGAAGAGCAGTCAGTTCTCTTAACCGCTGAGCCATCTCTCCAGCCCTTCTTTTTTATTTTTTTAATTAATTAATTTTTAAATATTTATTTATCATGTATACATCATACAGCTTTCTGCCTTTCTGCCTATAGACCAGAAGAGAGCACCAGATCTCATTACAGATGGTTGTGAGCTACCATGTGGTTGCTGGGAATTGAACTCAGGACCTCTGGAAGAGCAGACAGTGCTCTTAACCTCTGAGCCATCTCTCCAGCCCCAGGGTACAAAATTAATAATTGAAAATACAGAGACCTACTTTCACACAATGTGAAGAAAAGTTACTGTAAACAGTTATTATTATTATTGAGGGAGAAGTCCTTTCATAGTGCAGATACAATGGGAAAATGTTTATTCATTGTGTTTGAGAAATCACCTGGTATAGAGCTGTCTGTGCCATCTTGAATAGTTTCTCAAAGAACTCAGTTAAAATACACAAAATCCTGATTTCTCCCAGAGAAATCTATGGCTTTGTGTGGAAATGTAGCTTATGGGATACCCCATTCTAATCACTTCCTCTGGCAGAGGCCTTTTCCCAACTTTTGGAGGGAAGAGCTATTAGCAGTGATTCCTAACTGGGAGGCATTTCTGCACTGAGAACTCAGCGGATTGGGGATAGGACTAAAGATGCTACTTCTGATTCCTCTGCCTGGTTGGTACCTATTTTGGTCAGAATTCAGGAGATGCACTGCTGGCAGGAGTCACTCTGTCCAGAACTTTCACAGAGGAATGCCCTATGTACAAACTTCTTGACCCATGAGTTTGTAGATTCCTTTTAGCCAGTAGCATGCTGGAGGTCTGGAACAATATAGGACTCATTAGGTGTGAATGTCTGCCCCTCTGTACATAGTCCTGGGGAAGTTGTGCTTCACTCACATAGCCGAGATGCTGGGAAGAGCCTTGCTGTCTTAGATAGTCATTTGTGTATAAAAGGGTCTCTGTGTTCTGTGGGTCTTGAAATTTCGAGTTCTTTTTATAAGTAGCTATAACTGGAAACAACAGTGTTGAGGGTACCACACAAAGTCTGTACTTATTTGTTGATTCATGTTTCACTTTGAGTTATCTGGGCTACAGTTAACAGCACAGTTAGTGTTAATCAGAGTAAGATGACAGAGAAGCTCCTGCTTCTAACTTTTCGGCCTAACAAGGTTGCCTAGGTGTGGGTATTATGATAATTGTTACTATGGACAAGGAGGTGTATCCTTTGGTAAGCCTAAGAAGAAGAAAGTGAGGTCAGCGTCAAAAGGAAGACTCTGAAATTGAGGGGAAAGCACATCCACAATTGCTGACAGAGATTCTACCTGCTCTAGGTTCTTCTAAGACAGTGATTCTCAACCTTCCTAATGCTGCCACCCTTTAACACAGTTCCTCATGTTGTGGTTGGTGACGCCCAACCATAAGATTATTATCACTGCTACTTCATCATGGTAATTTTGCTCCTGTTGTGAATTGCAATGTCTGATATGCAACCCCCATGAGAAGGTCATTAGAACCCCAAAGGGGTCATGATCTACAGGTTGACAACTGTTGTTCTAAGAAGTGTTAAGTTTTAAGGAGGAGCTGTCTAGGGCAGCCCAGCACAGTACTCCCTAGCAAGCTGTCTGTCTCCGCTTGCTATCTTCCAGCATTCACTTTGTGAGCTTAGCTTCTCCATTAGTGTCATGTAGTGATTCCCAGGTTTCCAAGGCATATGCTTAAACAAGGCTGTCACAGTGGGCCTGCAGCACGGGAGTCTATGAAGTCTGTGGACCTGGGTGATAAGGACCCTATGACCTACCTTCCTCCCCTTCCTCCCTTCCCTCCCTTCCTCTTTTTTTTTTTTTTTTTTTTTTTGAAATAAGGTCTTTAGTCTGACTTTAGACTTTTCATCCTTCTACTTTAGCCTTCCCAGTGCTGGGATTATAGGAATGTGCAACTATGACTGACTGGAGTATGTTCGTTCGTTCTCTCCCTCTCCCTCTCTCTGTCTTTTTCCTGTTCTCTCCCTCCTCCCTTTTTTAGGTACTAGTTATCCTGAATTTGTATTTTTACAACTAAATGTTACAATCTTTAGTTACCTTGACCTTGGTGTTTTAAAGAAACACTTAAGAAAAAAAAAGGTTTTCAGTGAAGTATACTTCTTATAGAAATCCCTCTTTCTTGGCTTTGGTAGGCTTGAGCTTGGGCTTGGGCAGGGTCAGGAGGAGGCTGCAGGGCCTTTGTGGGTCATTAGATTGGCCTTCAACTGTGAACTGACAGACCTCATACCAGACCTCCTGTAGTAAGAGGGATGGAAGGGCTTGGGAAGCCGGTTACGGATCACTTCAAACCTGACTGGGTATGCTGGAGAGAAGTTGTCTCACTTACCATGGCGATGCTAAGCAGCCTCACGAGGATCTGTCTACTCTTGTTTCAGTTCCAAGTTCTCCAATCCCATCCAGTGAGGAGCTATGACCTGAAGGTTTGAATGAGGGATTTGGTCATTTGGTTGTGGTCTTTGTCTTTTTTTGTGGTAGCAGAAGCAACAGGGAGGCCATAGTGTCCCTGTGAATCTATCATTCTATTGATGGGTGGGATAACCCATTGGTGTTAAGGTTGTGGAGCCATATCTTGATGTGATGTGTTTATGTCAATGCAGAAGCTAAGCTCACAAGGTGATAGCCGCAAAGACAGCAAGCAGAGACAGACAGCTAGTAGCTAGGAAGCACTGTGCTGTGCTGCCCTAGACAGCCCTTCTCTAAGAACTAGACTTAGAACAGGGGTTCTCAATCTGTGGATCACAACCCCATTGGAGGTCAAATGATGCATATCAGAAAGTTACATTGTAATTCATAATAGTAGCAAAATTACGGTCATGAAGTATCAGTGAAAATAACCTTAACATGAGGAACTGTGTTAAAGGGTGGCAGCATTAGGAAGGTTGAGAACCACTGTCTTAGAAGAACCCAGGATAGGCAGTGTGTCTGTCAGCAATTGTTGATGGGACTGGTGGTCTTTGCTGAGGTCCAAGGCTGCCCACGCATTGTGGATTGAGCATGAGAAAGAGACGTTTATGTTCTGGAAGGACACTGTATAGATAGTGCTAGAAATCAAAGGACTTGTGTTTAGAAGGCACTACACAGGCACCAATCTACATTGGAGATGCCCTTCATGGACAGCTGCATTTGAGTTTGTGCTTTCTTGCCTCAGAAGATGGTCCTGTGTGGAAAGAGAAAGGGGAAACTTTGAGCTACAATTGGCTTGATCAAGAGCTGAGAAGGTTATTGGTCTTTGCTACTCCAGTATTGCCTGCCTAAGTGTGGCACTAAACTCAGCATCTCTGTGGTCTGTTTTCTCTGTAATTGGCAGGTTTGGGCGTCTTTAGGACTCAGAAGTATAAGAAAACAGAGTGATAAGTCTCAGATTATGTTTAGATGAACTGGAAGTTGAGGAACTGAAGTAGGTCAGCAGTGTAGGGGCTGAGGGAACATGCCCCCACCAGCTAGTGAGTATTTACCACCCTCCAGACTTCTCCCTGTGCTTTCTTTGGTTGCGCTCTACACACTTTGGGGTCTTATTTTGAGGATGGACTGATGCTACCCTTGCTGTTGAGTCTAAGTGGTATGTTTTTTTCCTAGCTACAAGAAGACTCAGGAAACTCTTTCACAGGCAGGGCAGAAAACATCAGCTGCTCTGTCCACCATGGGCTCTGCCATCAGCAGGAAGCTCGGAGATATGAGGTAAGTAGTTGGAAACCTGCTTCAAGTCAAGGATTCAGACCCACAGCTTAAGGACTCCTATGACAACCTGAACCAATATACTTGTAGACCTTTGTGGGAATCCCTCCTATTCCTGGTTACCTGCCTTTGGCCCTTTTTTCTTTGAGGAAAGAAAGGTCACTAGTCTCTTTGCCTGCAGCTTCTTTTACAAAGCAGTGATGGAGTTTAGGAATTGGAATCATAAGGGGAGAGGTTGTACATTAGGTGGAGCCTCGTGTTGTCTCTAGGATCAGCATGGAGCTCCTTGAATACATGGTGGTATGTCTGGTGGGGGGTAGTTGCACACCACTAGTACCCTGGCTAGCTCCCAGGGGCTGCCCATTCTACTGTTCCTGAAGATTGGGCTGCCTGCTCATTTCAGGTGCTCTCCCTCTCCCTCTCCCTCTCCTTCTCCCTCGCCCTCACCCTAGCCCTCGCCCTCTCTCTCTCCCTCTCCCTCTACCCCTACCCCCACCCCCACCCCCACCCCCGTGTTTGTGTTTGTGTTTGTGTGGTCTTTTTGAACATCCTCTGTAGACCAGGCTGCCCTCGAGCTCACAGAGATCTGCTTGCCTCTGCCTCCCAAGTGCTGGGATTAAAGGCATGGTCTTTTTGTAGTCTTTTTGAGATAGTGCCTCATTCTGGAGTCCAAGCAGGTCTTGAACTCACGGTAACCCTATGGCTTCAGCTTTCTGAACTTTTACTTCTTTTTTAGTTTGTTCAAAGTATTCTGGGTAGAAATCTGACAGGGTAGGCAGCCCTGGTATTGACATATACCTTCCTCTGTCCTCGAGTATTGAGTTGAGTATTGGCTACCATGCCCAGCCTGTCAATCTTCTTGATTGAACTCTTTTTATATGGCCTGCCTTTCTTTGAAAGCATAAAACACGATTCTGTTTGGTTTCTTCTCCTCCATATTGGAGAAGAAATAATGTTTTCATTTTTTTTCTTCAGAGAACTGAGATTTTCCATTGACACCCCCTACCTGCACCCCCCAGTGTATAGCTTTGGGATTATGGCAGGCAGTTAGCAGGGTCTTTGGCAATGCTGCTCTCATAGCACTGTCAGAATGCTTGGTTTCACTGCTCTGACATGTGTGGGCCAGCTACAGTGATCAGGGCTTCCCCAGTAAGGTTGGATGAATTGACTGGATCTGTCCAGTTAGTTGTTTGGTTGTGCTGGTTGTGGGCACAGTGCCTAAAGGGCTTCCTGTTTGCTATGTATCATTCCCTAGGGAGGAGGGTACATCTTTTAGTGTTTGTATTAAACTCTGATCTTTCTGGTGCACAGAAGATCCATGTCTTCTCACAAATAACCACAGTAGTTTCTGTGCCTTTAATCCCAGCACTCGGGAGGCAGAGGCAAGCAGATCTCTGTGAGCTTGAGGGCAGCCTGGTCTACAGCCAGGCCCATCAGACTCATGGATGAGCATGCCTAGTTCTTAAGGATGCCTGTTAGGCTCAGGAAGCTGATAGCATGAGTTTAGGTGTGGGTGGATGGATGATTCTGTCCATGGTGGTGGACCAGTCCTGGAGCCACTGGAGCTCTAGGGGCATCTGATATACACTGGACTTGGGATGGGGAGAGGACAGAGGGAAGTAGGTTTGGTAACCATATTTAACCCTACCAAGTGGAGAGTGTGTTCTTCAGTGGTTTCTTCTGTGTTGGAGTAGCCTCTGCTTAAGGCCATTCATAGAATCCAGGAATTCAGGGGTGGAGGGACCTGGCTTCTCTGTGGAGATGCTTTGCTGGTCCATGCTAGCAGGTGTCCTTGGATGTGCATGTTCTGGGTTGGTGTCTGCACAGTGCAGCCTACAGCCTTGGTGCCTAGCTCTGAGTATGTTTGTGATTGTGTCATGGTGCCCTACAGCCTTGGTGCCTAGCTCTGAGTATGCTTGTGATTGTGTCATAGTGCTTGGATTCTTGTTTAGCTTCAAAGAATGCACAGTGCTTCATGGACATGAAGTGTTGGCCCAGCCCGGCTGGCTCACTGCATCATATCAAGTCTTTGTTCACTAGGTTACTTATGTCTCAGGTATTTTCTTTAGACCATTTTGCTTTCTTTCCTTTCACTTGAAATAGTGTGGATTGTTGTACATGTGACAATGCTCAGACATACCGTGCTGTGAACCACACGGTTGTTTTCTTCTGCTTTCTTACCGCCTTTTGTGGAGTTGGGGTGGGGCCGTGTATTTTGCTGTTCCCATAAGTTTGAGCACTAAAGAAGCATTCACAAAAGTGCCTTTTCACCCACTAGCCCTACTTAACCTTTTGGAATTTGAGCAGAGGGACTTAGGGCTTCTGTTGGGGGTCTTGTATGGCATTGGCCTCCCTTGCTCAATAATGCTCTCTTTCTTCTTTCTTCCTGCTGCTATCTTGCAGGGCTCATCCGTTCTCACAATCCTTTAGGTAAGGTGACCTTGGACCTGACCTATGGACACATCTCTGTATTAGGTCAGGGAGGGCTCTGGTAGGCCTGTAGGAGGCTTTGTTGGGTGAAAGTAGGTAAGCCAGTGCAGCAGAAGTACTTTCCCTCAGAAAATTACCCAGCAGGCAGCTGCTTGCTCACAAGGCATGGTCTGTGTGACTGTACACTTGAGTGCCTCATCTGGGCCTGATTGGATTCCATGTTCCTGGGGCAATAAGTGACCAACTTAACCTGATATGGCAAATCCATGTCTAAGTTTATGCCAGAAAATAAGCATTTTCACATAGGAAATACTAACCCTGTCCCTCATGTTCTCAGTCCTATCATGTGGAGACTCTGTTTTCCTGCTTGTGAGAAGCAGTCTTATGGCCCAGACTGAGCTGTATCTGACTTATTATTTGAGAGCCCTTAGGTACTCCTTACCATGGGTCTTCATGCTGACAAATGCAGTATTACCACATTCTAGGAGTAGGCATTGGTCTGAAGCCAAACCAGAGCAATATGTGACTTTAAATATTTTCCTATTTAACTTACCGTGCATGTTACACTTTTGCCAAAACATTATTTCAACTTGCTGTGTGCACCTGAAGACTGTAGACCAAATGTTTCCAAAACCCTAGGCCTAGATCTTCATACATTTTTCTCTGTTTTGTCGTTTTGTTTTGTTTTGTTTTGTTTTTTTCTTTTTAAAAGACAGAGTCTCACTATGAATTCCTGGTTGATCTAGAACTTATCTTGTAGACCAGGCTAGACTCAGACTCAGACATATGCCTGCCTCTGCCTCCCCAGTGGTGGGACTAAAGGTGTGCACCACAAGCTTCAGCTGCCCAGGGCTCTTTTTTGTCAGTGCCATACTGCTCAGCAATGGCGTCATTGGAAACCATGGAGCTGGCAGAAAGGACACTGTGTAGAAAGGGTCAGTAGCTCACTGATAGTGCTGCTGCTGCTTCTCACGGAAAAACTGGTGTATATTTGAGCTAAACTGCCAGGTGTGGGCTGATCTGGCAAGATGGGCTAATTCTTGCTTCCTTCTCTGCTTTCATCATGCTTCCAAGCAGCAGCTACTCCATCCGACACTCGATAAGTATGCCTGTCATGAGGTAATGTATGCGCATTTCCCTTGGTCTAGCACTGTCTCTGTGTAGGGGTGGGCAGCAATACGAGTCACACCTTGTATTTCTACATCCCCCAATCTGTATGTCTTCATTTTCTGGTAGCTAATCATTCCCTTAGCTAACGACTGTGTGTGGGCTAGCAAGGAAGAGCTCGTGGGAAGGGAACTTCTTTTGGGGCCTCCAGAGGGAACCATTCTGTGAACTTCCAGCCCATACTTAACTTTGCAAGCTCTTAACTCTGGATACCTGTGGTTTCAGGAGGGTTGGGTAGAGAGGTTGGCATATGCACATGGCCCCTCCACAGATGGATCTCTGGAGACCTCATTCTCAGAGCTAGCAGGACCATCTCGTGTGTGGTCTATTGTTTCTCACCTGGTTGGCCAGGCGTAGTGCCTCAGCAATTCCATCATTTTTAGGAAGACCATTGAGGAGTCTTACTGTGTGAGGATACTCTGTCCTGTTTCCTACCCTCTATCTAGTATCCTGAAACTCTGTGATTTCCTTTTTATTTTTTTTTACTTTTTTATTTTTCAAGACAGGATTTCTCTGGTAGTCCTGGAACTCACTCTGTAGACCAGGCTGGCCTCTAACTCAGAGCTTTGCCTGCCTCTGCCTTCTGAGTGCTGGGATTAAAGATGCCCACCATCTCACCTGACCTGTGATTTTATGTGGTTCATCTAAAGATACACTTGAAAGGCTCTAGGACTTTCCATAATCCAAAAAAACCCAAAATGACAACAACAACAGCAACAAATACCCAAAAGAGATAATATAATCAAGAAGGTGTTTTTTTCAGGATGATGCTCACTTGTACTCTAGGTATGTTGACTCCACTGATTTCCTAAAATGTAGGAACTTGCCTGAATAGTTGTGATAGTGAGAAACCACATCCTTACTCTGGAAGTGGGACAACCAAGTGTGTCTTTTTCAGTGCTAATGCCCCCAACAAGCTGCACCTGAGCTTAATTAGGGCCCATCCAGGAAAGCACCCCAAAATGAGATCCTGTGTGGAGTCTGCAGGGCCATTATACTCCTTTTTGTTATATTACATTTTTATTATCAGAGTTTAGGAGCTGGGCATAGCTCCTAACAAAGGCCTGGACAAAGCCCGAGGTCTTTCAGCTTGAGAACAGTGACAAAACAGTTGTTCATACCAACATCCCCTTCCTCTCTTTAAAGGAACTCTGCAACCTTCAAGTCATTTGAAGATCGAGTGGGGACCATAAAGGTAACAATCCCTGAACTGTATGTTTTCTTGAAGCATGGGTGTGATCTGCTGTGTCAACGTCTTTATTATTGAGGACCCAGTTACTGCAGGCCTCGTAGAGAAGAACAGCTCTCATGTTGTTCTATAGTAATGGACTCTTACTGAACTTGAGTGAAGTCTCTGGGCAAAAGACAGCATGCTTTTGTTTGTTTTTAATTTTTTACTTTTGAGTCAGGGTCTCATTGTGTAGCAGCCCTGGCTGTGCTGGAATTCCTTATGCGGACCAGGCTCACCTTTAACTGAGTTGCTTGAGTGCTAGTATGGTTGGTGTGTGCTGCCACACCCAGCTAAGGCAGCACGTTATCTATCAGTGCCTCCTTGCACTCACGTCCACCTTTCTTCTTTTTTCCTTCCAGCCTCTAATCTATTCTTTATCTCTTTAATTTTATCCTTCAAGAATGTTCCTTAGGTTGTAGAGATGACTCCGTGGATAAAACACTTGCAGCATGAGAATCAGAACTCAAATTCAGTTCTATCCCTTTTAAAATTTATTTAGGGACGAATGTGTGTATGTCCACGCCAAGGCACACATATGGAGGTCAGAAGAAAACTTGTCTCTTTTTTTTACCATGTGGATCCTAGGGATCAAACTCAGGTAGTCAGGCTTGGTGGCAAGAACCTTTTCCTGCTGATCCCTAGCCTGAAAAACCCAGGTAGGTAAGGTAGCCTGCCTACAGTTTCACAGTGTTCTGGAGTTGGAGACAGAGGGAAAGGGCATCTCCAGGGTAAGCTGGCTAGGTAGACCAGCCACATCATAGAGCTAGGTTTAGTGAGATAAACTGCTTTAAAAAATAATGTGAAAGGGGTTGGGGATTTAGCTCAGTGGTAGAGCGCTTGCCTAGCAAGTGCAAGGCCCTGGGTTCGGTCCCCAGCTCCGAAAAATAGAAAATAATAATAATAATAATAATAATAATAATAATAATAATGTGAAAGGATGATTAAGGAAAATATCTAATGTCAAACTCTTGTCTCTATATGCATTCATACAATTATAAAAAAACCCAAGTCTTTCCTCCCAGCCCCTGTTGCTGGAGTGATAATTCTAACTAATTATTAAATGCCTAGGCCATAAGCTTTGGCTTGTTTCTGACTTGCTCTTAACTTACTATCCCTTTTATTCTAACCCTAATTTAGCTACATGGCTGTTTTCCTCTTCTTGTCTTCTTATGTTCCTCTCCTCACCATTCCCAAGTGAACCTTTGCACCTCTCAGTTTTTCCCAGAATCTCTCTTCCTACCACTGTCCCACCTCATATTTATCCTGCCTCTGTTCATTGGCGATAGGCTTTTTTACTGACTGGTGTTGCTTATAAGAGATTGTCTCTGCATACAACCATGCACGCATAAGCAGAATATTTAATACTAGATGGGAGGCAGAGACAGGCAGATCTTTGTGAATTCTAGGTCAGTCTGGTCTACATAGAGAGTTCAGGACA
Organism: Rattus norvegicus; assembly: GCF_021556685.1. Lineage (NCBI taxonomy): Eukaryota > Metazoa > Chordata > Mammalia > Rodentia > Muridae > Rattus > Rattus norvegicus. Next base: position 169,437,403 of record NC_141536.1, read on the forward strand.
GTCAGATATATATAATATTCCCTGTCCCAATTTTTTTTTCTTTGTGTTTTGCCTGCAAGTATATATGTACACTATGTGTGTGTCTGGTCCTCTGGAGGTCAGAAAAAGGCACTGGAACTGGAGTTAAGAATAGTTGTGAGCCATTATGTGGATGTTGGGAACTGAACCTGGATCCTTTCCAAGAGCAACAGGTGCTCTTGGACATTGAGCTATCTCTCCAGTCCCCCCCCCCCCCCCCCAGGATATATGTTTCTTCAGATACAAAATATAATCACTCTGGGGAACCACACAGTATGAGTGCTTTTCTAAACCAAATGTATAATTCTCAGAGAACCTATCCAGACCGTTGTGTGTCATTGACTCATTTTATTTCATTGTGCACTAATGTTCATGATGCATAGACCTGTGCAGAGAGTTGAGCATAGCCCTGAATCTATTCTGTTTCTCTTGTGTCTTAGATTGATTTACTTTCTCTGTTTTTTTCTATAGTCTAAGGTTGTGGGCGGCAGAGAGAATGGCAGCGATACCCTCCCTTCCTCACCTGGAAGTGGTGACCAGACATTGCCGGATCATGCGCCTTTCTAAGCCTGCCATAGCTTGCCAGCCACAGAATACAGAAGCACACCCTCATCATCACAGCTGCAACTCTGCATGACAGAGCAACCAGCCAGGACAGTGAAGAGCTGGTTTTGAAGACAGTCATACCCATGTTCATGCAGATGTGGCTGCCTTGGCATGAATTAGAGAACAGTCTTGTACATAAATGTTTTACACTAAAGTTCATAGATGAAGCAGATCGCTGTGCCATCCTTTCCAGGGCCACAGGAAGTGGACAGGGTGGAGGGGTCTGAGGAGTACTGAACAGGAGCCCATGCTCCCTTTGAAGGTCTCACCAGAATGTTAAGGGAAGAAGTGTTGGGAATTAAGTGAACAATATTTCCTTCCTGACCTCCTCCCCTAGCTCCAAAGGAATACACTCACCTAGGTCATATTGCATGAACACAGTTTTCATATAGATTGAGGAATGAGAGTTCTCTATTTTATAGACCCTAGAAAGGAAACATAAGCAACTGCTACATTCTTACAGTAACAACCTGGCTTTGGCAGAAGCAGATTTACTATTTTTTTAAATGTGATGGACTTTTCAAAAATTAAATAGAAAAAAAGGTGAGGCAAAGCAGCTTTAGCCTCACTGTTGAATATTATTTCTTTGAATCCAAGCTGAAACTCAAGCCTTACATCGCCTTATGCTTTGTGTATAGTCTTTTATATATCTGTATAAGTGAGGGTTCTCTAATGGGTTATGGTACTATGTAGAGTTTTACTCTGGCCCATCTCATACTCTGCCAGTACCAGTTATTACATTTTATTTCTCTAATACTTCCTCCTGCTGTGCAAAGCTTGGTTCTCTTAAGTAAGGAGTGGCATTTTCCAATAGCTTTCCACTCTGCCTCACAGGGCTCCTGTGCGGTGGGTCAGGAGGGCTGAGAGAAGAAGAAAAGCCTTTATCTTTAGCATTTGAATGGGATGTGCCCTGTACAGTGCTGCTTTACTGACAGTGGGTAGGGCGCTGGTCCATAGTTTCTGCCTGTCTGTTCATTACATGGAGAATAAATGAAAAGCAGAACCAACCTTGCAGGTCAGGTAAGGGATGTGGTTTTGGTTCAGCCAGAACTCTGCTGTCATCTTTTCTCAGGAGTTTCAACGATTTCTAAGTTCCTTCCTCCTGCCTCCATTTGCCACATTCTGCAGCCTCTCAACACCAGGGCCCTGTGTGTTGAGAGTCACGATTTGGAGAGAGGGGCAGCACTGTGCCTTAATGGCTCTGAGCAGGGCAAAGACTTTATCTGTGTTGTGCATATCTCTGCACTCCTAGGGTGAGGTGGGATTTGTCCCTTTTAGTTTCTGGTCTGATACAGTGTGACATACCCTGGCTTCTTTGGACACCCTTAGAATACTGTACCACACAAAGCAAGGAACAGCAAGTAATTGGGGAGCTGAGGAAGAACATGTTATTGGTGTCTCCTTTTCCAGGGTTAAAAACTAATAGCTGTGTGAGGGAACACATTACAGGAGTGCAGGTCACTGATGTATCCCTAACAAATATTAGCAGACAACTTGTCAATAAAGCACTCCTTTGGAGGAAAATACACACCTATTTGTTTGGTCTGTCTTTTAGGCTAATGACAAAAGATCAGAGTAAATGCACATGACTCCTTGCTTTAATGGGGGCAAGCAGGAGACAATCATGCGTAAGTTACAAGTCTCTGATGTACATGTAAAAGGAAGGAATTGTGTAGAAGCTCCATCTCTGGATAAGACCAAGGATGCATACCAGGCATGCAGTTTAGGGGCTTGCAGTCCATTATCAAGATTGGCTCCACTGAAGAGGCCTTTTTGTCCCAGAGAAAGAACATCTAGCTTTGCTGGCTTTTGCTGTGAGGCTGTGCCAGAGCTCACCTGGCAGAAGAGGGCATTAGGAAGACCACTGAGAGAAGACTGTTAGCCCATGGTACAAATCCTTAGGAGGTATGCTTCTCTCCTGCAGATGAGGGCCCATGTGAAATAATGAGTAATTGAAGACCCTTAAATGCTTAGTGGACAGGCTAAGTGGTGGATGGGATGGGGAGTGGACCTCACACTGGGAAAGCCTAGATCACGGGGCAGCAACCAGATCTGGGTTAGAAATTCACTATTTACCCTAGGTGATATTGGAAGGCAGTCCAATATGCTCCAGTCATTAAGCAGCTACCATACATGATCTGTGGATGAGAGGTTGCCTGTCAGGCTTTGTGGATGCATGACTGTGTTCATGGACCCAATCCTCAGGACTGCCCTCCTTAAGGAAGGTGTATTCCTTTTAGCAACTCTGGTTCTCATAAAATGGGCTGTGATGAAGGTCTCAGAGTATTGTAGACTGGAGCAAGTTGAATGGGTAGAGCCAGGGCATGTTTGAGGGGCTTGTACTAGGGAAGAGCCACAAAATCTGAAGACTCAGATTGAAGACTGTGGAGACTGCCTAACTAAGATAAAGGGGTAAAATAAAGCACTTGGCATCAGAGGCAAAACCTGAAAACCCCCTCGAATTTATAACGACTGCCAGATTCCTGTTCACAGTCTCTTAAGGTTGGCTTGCATAGAGGCACACACCTTCAGTCCCAGCACTCAGGAGGCAGAGGCAGGGGGGTGCCTGTGAGTTTGAGGCCATCCTGGTCTATAAAGAGAGTTCCAAGATAGCAAGGGCTACACAGAGAAACCCTGTCTTATAAATGCATTGTGTGTGTGTTTTGTAGCCATTCTTTCCCTATGGTTATATTGTGTGTGGTTTAATGGCTATATTGTAATGAATGTGCTTATTTGTACAGTTGAGCAGTTTTCCACTTTCACTTATAAGTTTTCTCTTCCTCTTTTGTTTTTTTTGAGACATCATTCCATGGCTGTCCTGGAACTTGCTCTGTAGACCATGCTGGCCTTGAACTCACAGAGATTTGCCTGCCTCTGCCTCCCAAGTGCTGAGAATAAATTGTGTGCCACCACTTCTTGGCCATTTTCATAATAAATGACATTACTATAAATATTTTAATACATAAAACTTATGTATTTGGAGACTATTAAAAAAAATCCTAGATCTGGAGTGATTCGCTTAAGGCTTGATTCATTTTTGCAGTTCCTAACGCAGACAGCCTCATAGCTTCTGTCTTCAGTTGGTTCCAGATCAATAATTCCATTACCTCTTCTAACTGTGGAATCTTTTCATCATGCTCTCCCTCTCATAGGTTACACCACCTATCCTTATATAGCTCTTTCCTTAGACTCAGAGCCTTCTGTCTCTGCTAGAACGACAGGCGTGCATCACTATACCTAGTTTTCCTTCTTGAGTCAATAGATAACCTGGCCTTTTCTGCTTATTGTTTTGGTTTTTTGTTTGTTTGTTTGTTTTTTGTTTTGTTTTTTGTTTGTTTCTACTTGCTTGAATGTTGCACAACTTACTAAGTTTCTTGAGGTATCTGCTGCTGACAGTCTAGAACATGTGCTGATTCAAATTCAGCCTTCGTGAAGGAAGGTATAAGAGGAAGGGAGAAGACCCTGTGGGAAAAGATTGGCATTTACTAAATGTATTGTGGGAGGCCTTACGTGTTACTTGCTTTGTTTTTGAAAGCTGACTTGAAGACGGTCAGCAGTGGTGGCACATATGCCTTGTTGGTTAACCAACAGCTCTTAAGGCCTGCTCAGTAAGAGGGAAATCATGCCTGACCCTGGAAACCTAGGTAACTATCTAGGGCTAGTGAAGTCATGGATCACTTTGCTAAACCAGCATAATCCCTAATTACATCCTAAATATTTATCCTTATACCTATAGGTAGATGTAGTTCTCACTCCTCATCAAGAAAACCACTTTCCAACAGATGGAGATCGTTGCAGAAAACTGAAACTGATCAAAATGCAGAGTTGTGGAGCCCAGTCCCCACTGATAGAACCACAACACAAGTCCTGCACCTAAGGCCCAGAGATCACTGTGGAAGAAAGGGAGAGAAACAGCAACAACCAGAGTACCAGGCAGTTTGCTCTAAGATTTAGCTCCTAGAAATGTCAGAGAAGCTACATCCATAAAGTAACATCTAACCAACATGGCTGCCTAACTGACCTGAGCAAGGACATCAGCCAAACATGGTGTAAGGGAGAAAGCCCACAAGGCTTCTCAATCCTAGATTAAGAAATACAGGTAACGGAGTTGGGGATTTAGCTCAGCGGTAGAGCGCTTGTTTAGCGAGCGGAAGGCCCTGGGTTCGGTCCCCAGCTCCGAAAAAAAGAAAAAAGAGAAAAAAAAAAAAAAAAGAAAAGAAAAAAAAAAAAAGAAATACAGGTAACTAAGGAATTCTGAGAGCCGGAGAAATAATCTTTCCTAGGGAAGAGCATAATAATTGGTTATCCCATACCAAATGGTCAGCCTTGAAAACACACACACACACACACACACATTTAACATACAGATTTAACAGGTTGTATTTATACATTTAGGAAATGTGTGTGTGTTGCATTGTCGTGAAGACTGTTTTGGTATCTCTGGAATAAAAGCACATCACTTGAAATGGTATTGTTTGTTAAAGAGTAGTAGGTAAGGGTGACCATATTTCTTTTTAGTAAGTGAACAGAATGAACAAGGATTGTACGAGACAGAATGGGCAGAAAAGTCCTTATATCATTGCAGGTGATTCCTAGAGGATCGCTAAATAATGGCGGTTGGTTAGAAGTCTTTTCTGGGTAGTCTCCAGGGATGAACAAAAATGCCAGTCCCGGGAGGGTTGGGAGGGGAACACCCATAAGGAAGGGGAGGGGGGAGGGGGATGTTTGCCCGGATACCGGGAAAGGGAATAACACTCGAAATGTATATAAGAAATACTCAAGTTAATAATAAAAAAAAAAAAAATGCCAGTCCCAAGGCAATACCTATAGATGAAGATAAAGGTCTCCCTCTCCCTGCGGCCTCCCTCTCTAGTTCTTTTGGTAAGTAGTAATAAATTTTTTGAGGCTTAAATGAAGTACTGAACAAATTTAAACGCAAGTCGAGCAGTTTTACTCGCGGAGTACTTCTACTTGCCTGCTTTCCAGAGCCGGTGGTGGACCCGCACACCTAGGCCCTGCCTCCGCCTGCTGGCTGTAGCTTCCGGCTTAGTGGCTGCAGGCTCCACCCACCGCTTTAACCCTTCCCATTGATCGTCGATTAGGACACGGCCTTTCGCGGACCAAGTTCTACCGGAGCATTCGCCGGTAGCTGCGGAGCTCTCGTACGGCCCTGGCACAGAGGCTCCAACTATGGGCGGGGCCTCAGCGTTAGGTTCTAGGCGCTTGCGCAGCGGGCTCTGACCTGCCAGAACTCACGTCTTTTTCCGGGGGCGCGCTCTGCCAGTGCGTGAGCGTGCGCGTTCTTGCTGCCGCCAGTGTTGCTTCCGCCGTCCTCTGCCGCTGCTACGGCTGTCGCCGCCCGGGATCCTCAGGCCGAGCAGTAGGCCGGCCCGCTACCCAGCACAGCCCGGGTACGGAAAGCGGAGCCGCGGAACAGGTGGACGGGCGGGCGTGCCGATAGGTGAGCTTCCTCTCGGGCGGCCCTCAAATTAGGTGGGGCCGTGGGTTTCAGGCCGCGGGAGCCGGGTGAAGAGGAGGGGAAGTGGGGCGAGGACGCCGCAGAAGGAGGTGGTGAAAGCTGCCCGCAGCCGGAAATGGCGGCGACCCTCAGCAGCGGCGGCGAGCCGGACCCTGGGCACCGCTAGGCCCTGCTCGACCTTGCGCACGGCGGGGCGGCGCGGGGACGAGGCTTTCCGGGCCAACCCAGGTTCGCACGCGCGGCCGCCTCCGCGGCTCCCGGAACGCAGAAGCTGGTGTAGGGAGGCGGGCAGTGAAGGCTCCGAGGCTTGTTCACATTCGGGGAAGCAGAAAATTGCCTCATAGTTGTAAGTTTTAAAAGCATTTGACATTAAAAAAAAAAATTATATGCCTCGCAACGACATTTTAAGAGACGCTTTTGTGTCGTGCTCTTTGGGGAGAGAATTAGGGACTTATCCGTTCAGGCTCCAACTTGTGTTATATAGCTGGATTAAAAACTTGTTTTTCCTTGTGTCTAGGAGATGATTTCTCCGAATTCATTAAGTGCTTCTTCGGAAAAATAATGCAAAAGGTAGCTTTAATTTGTTTTCAGATTGGATTTTGGGGAAATTGGGTCGCCGTTTGTTGGACGCTCAGCTGATCATCCTTTATAGGCAGTGTGTCAGAATTGCTGGTGATTTGTCTGTTTAAACATCAAAACGTTACTTAATAGCACAAAGACTTGTATTGACCTATATATTGTCATGGTTGCCTAAAGACAAAATTCTAATCGTAGGATAATTTTGTTCATTTATTTGCTTTCTTTAAGGAAAGCGTGATCTGTTTGTTGGGTGACATTTAAAGCCAGGACTTCCCGCAGTTCTAACCTAATGTGTGTTATGATTCTGTTACCTGTATCAGTGTTTTCATACTTAGATGGCCTTGTCTGTGTGGACCGCAAGTGTGGAGCCAGTGTAGCCTCTAAATGCAGATGGGTTTGGGAACAGGGCGCCTGTCGTTGGATTCTTTATGCTCCAAGCCTCACAATCTCTTTGCCTCACCTAGTCCTTGCTAGTCTCTTAACCAGTTTAAGTGCTCAATTCTTTTTTTTTTTTTCTTGACCAGTCACTTGTTCCTGTTCAGTGAGATCCCCTTCATTTCTACTCTGTTATTCCACTATGTTCTGTAACTAGCCTGCTGTCAACTATTCAGCTCTGCTTGGCGTTTCCCCTCCTTAATACATACAGGGCTTGACTCTCGTTTAATGTGTTAATGTATTTAACACTGCTTTTTAGTTAAGGTTTTGTTTTGTCTTTTTAGGATAGTCAGTCAGTATGTGCCTAGTAAATACTTATCAAATGAATGGAAATGAGACTAGTAGCAGCTGGGCTATTGCCCTTTCACCAGGAAGTCAACTAGTGAGTACTGAACGCATGAGAGTCACTAGGCTTCTGTATCCTCAAGGACAGACAGAGCCACCAACTTTCCCCTGCCCCTTTTGGGGAAAAAAGGCAGTAAGTTAAGAGGGTATTAGAAAGGGCTTAGACTTCCCTGTAAAATCACTTAACAACTTTTTGGGGGGTGTGGGCCAAGGGTTGGTTTTTCTCTGTGGCTTGCCCTGCAACTCGACCTATTTACTGTGCAGGCCTTGAACTTAGAGATCCACCTGCCTCTGCCTTCCAAGTGCAATGCTTAATAAAGGTGTGCACTACCATCAGCCAGCTCTTTGTAACTTTTTTTTCTTTTAAGATTTATTTATTTTAGTTATATGAGTACACTCTTGCTATCCTCAGACACACCAGAAGAAGGTACCAGATCCAATTACAGATGGTTGTGAGCCACCATGTGGTTGCTGGGAATTGAACTCATGACCTTTGGAAGAACAATCAGTGCTCTTAACCACTGAGCCATCTCTCCAGACTTCTTTGTAACTTTTGATTTATGGTTTTTCAGAGTTTAAATTTTTTTAAAGATATGCTACTGGTTAAAAAAAAACAAAACTCTTAGAAATTTTGTCGGGGTTGGGGATTTAGCTCAGTGGTAGAGCACTTGCCTAGCAAGCACAAGGCCCTGGGTTCGGTCCCCAGCTCCGAAAAAAAGAAAAAAAAAAAAAAGAAAAGAAATTTTGTCTTTGGTTACTTGTCTTGACTTGAGGTAATGGTGATAAAAAGTCTTCTGATTCTTTAGTTATTGTGGAGAGGTTTTGTGTTTGTGAGCAGGATCTTGGTATAGTTCAAGCTAACTTGCAGCATGTGTTCCCTCTGCTTCAGCCTGGCAAACGGCTGGAATCATAGGCTATTACCACAACACCCAGCAAAAGAGTGAGCGGTTGCCCTAGCTGAAAGCTCATTAGTGCTGTGACAACCCAGTAGAGACTTCTTTGTGACTGGATGACTCTATAATTCTTTCAAAGGCCTTTGCTTCCTTCCCATCTAAGTTTAGAAGAATAGCTAGAATTCACTGTATTTTTTAAAATTTATTTATGCATCTTTTAAATGTGGATGTGTGCTGTCTGCATGTACACCTACATGCCAGAAGAGGGCATCTGATCTGATGGTTGCCAGGAATTGAACTCAGAACCTCTAGAAGAGCAGCTAGCGTTCCTAACTGCTGGGCCATCTCACCAACCTGATTTCTCTGTATTACTGAGAACAATTCTGTTAATGTGTGGTTCAGTGTTGGGCGCACGCTGCGCAGTTCTATCCACTTTAACCCAAGAGTGCTTTAGAGAGTGATGCTTCTGGGTATAGTTGTAGACTCACCCTGACAACCTCCTTTGCTGAAGATCTAACTTAATCAGACTTAGAGCTTCAATTGAACCCAAGGCTTCTGAGCCTGATTTCTTCTGTTTGTTAAACACCTATAGCCTATAGTGTCCCATAACCTTGCCAGAGTTGTATCTTTAAGGCCCAGGTGCATGGTGCTCGTCCAGTAAATGACTTACGATGCAGTAGTTTTAGAAGTTTGCTTCTGACAGCAGAGCATGAGGTATGGGGTTTGAAGTGTGTAATACTGTGAGCAAACTATCAGCAAATGAAAGCAGTTACTCTTCTCCAGTAAAGAAATAAACTCCTGAAACCTTAGGGAACTGGTTAGGAGCTGTTCCTATGGACATGAAGCACAAGCATCAGTTCTGCGTTATGAGGATCTCTAGTGTTCCTGTAATGGCTGCTGGAAGGTTTCAGGTATGATATAGTAAATTTAAAATTTAAAAATGTAATAATCAGGACTGAAGGTGCAGATAAGAGAGTGGTTGTCTAGCATGTGCCAAGACCTGGATTTTATAAGCTCTATACCTCAAAGAAAGGGTAAAAGTGCACTCCTAAAATGAGGCCTATTATTGTGTACTATAGAATCTGAGTGGTGGGTTTAAAGCCGCGTCGGGCAGAGCCACAGTTTTGCTCTTCTTCCCTCATCTGTACATCAGCAGAATCTGCTAGACTCTCCCTCCTGAAAGGGGACAAGGTTAGAGCTCACACCACCACAGCTCCTTCTGTCTCTAGGTCTCTCTCTGTACTCTATAAAATGAGGGGGAATTTTCCCATCATATCTACCTGTTAACAGAAGCAAAGAAATGATAAATAGAAGGTATTTCACTTCCTCAATAGAAATGACAAAGCTGCTCAAAATGGTGATGATCGTATTTTGTTTTAAAAAAACAAAACAAAAAACTACCCCTGAAACATTTTTAATCTTAGAGCCTGGGCTACTGTGCCAGGGTTTCCTCTGATGGCAACCCTGACAAGGATTAACAGCTAATCTGATAACTGGCAACTAAACAGAAAGATTTAAGGATTAGATCACCCAACAACCATTAGTATGGGTTTTGCTCCTCCTGACACTTTGCGTTAACTTGAGTTCATTTATTAATGAAAAGTTTGTGTTCTTTATTCTTAATACATGATATTTAATAGGTGTATTAGTTAGGGTTTTACTGCTGTGAAGAGACCCTGTGACCATAGCAACTCTTACTATTTTTTTATTAGATATAATTCTTTACTTACATTTCAAATGTTATTCCCTTTCCCGGTTTTCTGTCCATAAGCCTCCATCCCTTCCCCTCCCCCATACAGATATTCCCCCCATCCATCCCCTTTACTGCCCCCCCCCCAATATTCCCCTGCACTGGGGGTCCAACCTTGGCACATAGCAACTCTTATAAAGAACAACATTAATTGGGTCTGGCTTATAGTTTCAGAGGTTTAGTCCATTATTGTCATGGCAGCGTGCATGCAGACATGGTGCTGGAGATGGAGCTAAGAGTTCTACATCTTGATACATAGGCAGCAAGGAGAGACTATGTGCCACACTGGGCATACCCTGAGCATAAGAGACTCATAGCCCACCTCCAAAGTGCACACTTCCTCCAACAAGGCCACACTTCCTAATAATGCCACTCCCTGTGGACCAAGCAGTCAAACACACAAGTCTATGGGGACCATACTATTCAAACCACCATTAGGTATGGATTTTGTTTTTAACTTGTTGTGTATTGTGGAGTTATGTGGGTATGGCACATGGACTAACATGCATAAATAAATGTACCCTTCTGTGTGTATACAAAGGCCACAACAGAATATGGGTTCTGTGGATCTTATTACATTGAGCCTCTCTGACCCAGAAATTCCCTCTGGCTGTCTGGCTAGTAAGTTTATAGGGTCTACTTGACTTTGCTCCTGGTACTGGGGTTAGAGGTACACTAAACTATGCCAAACTTTAAAGCGGGTTGAGTCCTGGGGATTAAAATATGACTTCATGCTTGCAGAGTAAATATTCTTACCCAGTGAGCTATCTAGCCCTCAGTGTAGGGTTGGTTTTTTGTTTTTTTTTTAAACAAGTAAAAATTGCTTCAAATTTTGAGTTTCACAACATTGATATTTTATATCAAAATTACAGAAACAAAGTATCTTATGGCTGCCTTTAATCCCAGCAGAGGCACTGGATCTTTGTGAGTTTAAGGCCAGTCTGGTCTACAAAGAAGGTTCCAGGACTGCCAGAGAGTACACAGCTGTTGTACAGAGAAACTTTGTCTCATAAAACAAAACAAAACCAAAAAAGAGTAAGGCTAGGTTTGAGAGAGATCACTGAAAATTCTTCCATGATGCGTTTCCTCTCACCAATCTGTATGTGCTCTTTTATTGCATTCTATAATCACTGCATGTTTTTCACAAGTGACATTTAGTTTGTGGTAGGCAACTTTATCTTTATTTCTAGATATTTTGAACCCAGCTAGTATTTTTAGATTTGTGAGATACTATGAATACTCACTTGGTATTCCTTGGATCTGTGAATACGTGAAGCTTACTCATTATCCTGAATTGTTGGTGATTTTATTGTCAGTTTAATTGCTAAACATTAAACTTGCACACACACACTCCCATGTTGTTTTATAAGATACAATATGTAGAGTTCTTTTATGAGTTATAAGGAATGCTTGCCTATTAGCTATAAGGTTATAATCCTAGTGAGTCAGAGGATCGGAATGAGGATTTGCTGGTGATGGTGTCAGGTGTGTACCATTCAGGCTATCTTGGGAAAGAAGCATGGCCATCTTAGAGAAATGCCTAATGGCTGTTCATTTTCATCAAGTGGCATATGTAACAGTGAAGAACACAATCAGATATCTCATGGTATTATCGATCTGAGTTAACCTTAAAGGGCAGGTTATGAGTCAAGGGTCTAAAAGTCTAAGACTGTAAGCTTCTCATCTGAGGTGGAGGATGAGAACAGGAGTGGCCTGAGTTCCATGAAGGAAGAAGGTGCTGTTGCCTGCCTTTATTTTCTCTTCATACAGGAAAGACTTAGCAGGCTTATTGAGTTTCTCTGTTAAACAAGAGTCCATTTTATTGAAATTTTTCTTTGACAAAGTCTATTAGAATGTAGATATAATTAACGTACATTATCAAATTTTATTTCCTTTTGATATTTGGGCAAATAAAAGGGTAAACCCTTACTGAGTTTTGCTTGATGCTATTTTGTCTAAATGCCTGATGTAGTATAACTCTTTTGCCTTTTGTTCAGCCTAGCAGCACCGTGAGACTTGGCGCAGGTGCACCTCATAAGGGGACAGATTTTCTTTTTTTTTTTTTTTTTTGGTTCTTTTTTTTCGGAGCTGGGGACCGAACCCAGGGCCTTGCACTTCCTAGGCAAGCGCTCTACCACTGAGCTAAATCCCCAACCCCGGGGACAGATTTTCTTAAAGCCCTTTATTTAGCTCCTGTTACAGCTTTGCCCTTGCTTCCAGTGTGAGAAAGAACCAAAAGACATGTCCTGAGGGTTGCGTTTGGGTGAAATCCCTCTTAAGTGTCTAGTTTATCTAGCAGGTGTCAGAAATGTATCGCTTATGGTTCATTGTATTATTAAAACTAAGCGTTTTGAGAAGCCAGTGTTTTATACAAACCATTTTAGTTTATTTTGTGGTTTTGGATGTTATATCTATGCACTGCTTTGTGTGCCTGGTGTCAGTGGAGGCCAGCAAAGAGATGTCGAGTTGGCTGGAACTGGAGTTCCATACAGCTGTGACTCAACATGTGGGTCCTGGGAATCAAATCACTGTCTTCTGGAAGAGCAGCCTTGACTGCTAAGCCAACTTTCCAGTCTCCCCACCACTCACCCCCATTCTAAAAAACAATTTTAAAGCAGTTATCTGGGACGGAGAGATGGCTCAGCAGTTAAGAGTACTGAATGTTCTTCCAGAGGACCTGGGTTCAATTCCCAGCATCCACACAGCAGCTCACAATTGTCTGTAACTCCAGTATATGACGTCTTCACACTGACAGACATACAGGTAAAGCACCAGTGCACATAAAATAAAAATAAAGCACTTACCCACCAATAACTTTTCTTCCTTTTTTGTACTTTTTTTTTCTTTCTTTCTTTATATTTTTTGAGACAGGATTTTGTGTTTCCCAGTCTGATTTTAAACTTGCTATGTAGCCTGAGGACGACTTTGAACTCTTCTTCCTGCCTCTACTTCCAGTAGGCATATCTGGATAAGTTTTAGAAATTCTTGTCCATTGGTATGTTTTTGCTTTTTTTTTTTTTTTAATTAAATCACCCTAATGAGTATATTTTGTCTGCAAATAAGACGATCCTTTTCTCCTTTCTCAAACCTCTAAATTAGATTATTAGGTTTTACAGCCAGTCTAAGCAGCAAAACACTTTTTTTTTCTTTTTCTTTTTCTTTTTTCTTTTTTCTTTTTTTCGGAGCTGGGGACCGAACCCAGGGCCTTGCACTTGGTAGGCAAGTGCTCTACCGCTGAGCTAAATTCCCAACCCCAGCAAAACACTTCTAATAACCTAAAGAATTGTGGAGACTGAAGCATAAAAAAATGTGAATTCAAAGCCAGTCTGGGTTAGATAGTGAACCTGACTAAAAAGCATTAGTTGTACAATAGAGGACATTTATTGTGTAAATCACAAGTGCAGTGGGGAAGTTGGCTCTAAATGTGATACATTAGGGTCTGCTTCCCTTTCTCGTGATCTTGCTTGATGTGTTGACTTTGCTTGCAAACTGGCAGCAGGATATTAGTCACATTTTCAGCTTCCCGTCCTTGCAGCAACCTCTCTGGTGAAAAGAACCACTTTCTCATTCTCAGACCCTTCAGGCTGATTCTCCTTCCTCAAAGAACATAGGATCGTGGGTACTCAAAGGCAGCTCTGGGTCTTTACCCTACCCTACATGAGTGATCACTCAGGAAAGTTGCACCCATGGAGCTCCCTGCACAACTTGTAATCACCTCCCCAATAGAATGTTTTCAAAGTAAAAAATATGCTATCTCTTCCATGAATGTCATTAAAAATGAAATACCTGTTCAAGGAAGTGCCATGATAAACAAACACCTATAGATGTCAAGGCTTAATTAAAGTGACATGATGGAATATGAGGACTCATTACACTAATGACACAGTTCACAAGAAAATGTGATTATTTCTGTGGTTATAACATTTTCAGGGAGCTAGAATTATGAAACGATAATGCTGATCATTATCATTACCAGCACTGCTGTATTTTTGTTAATTCCTTATAATACCTGAAACACGTCAATACACAATAATGTGAGTCTCACATAAGTTTTAGTATTTTTTTCTTTTTCTTTCTTATGTTTTTTGGTTGAGACAGATTCTCAGTGTCGAACTTGCCATGTAGACTGGAAAGGCCTAGTCCCTGAGAACAGTCTGCCTCTACATCTTGGGTGCTGGGATTAAAGGCTTATACCACCACCGCCCAGATTTTAGTATGAATCGACAGTGTGTCTCATGATTTAACAAGACACAGTTTAATTTATTCGTTTTGGGTTTTTATGAGATGTATGTTTGAAGTCTGAGTTGTCCTGGACCTCATTGTGTATATGTAGACTGAGCTGTGATTATATACTTTTAATTACAATGCAACTACATAATTTTTTCTCTTTTATTTCCTCAAGTCTCTCCAACACCCACACCTGTACCTTACTCCCTCTTGAAGTTATGGCCACTTTCTCTTGGTTATTGTTACACACAAATATAGAAAATATAAACACAGCCTGCACAGTCTGTTTAGTGTTACTTGTACATAAAGATTCCAGGGCTGACTACTTAATATTAGATAACCACTTATAACCTTTCCACTCCCTTTCCCAAGATGTCTCTGGTGTCGTAGGCGCAGGAGTGGGTTGTAGGTGTATCAGCCAGGCTGAAAAGCCATCATTAGTTAGTTCCTCTTGTCACTTTGACCAGTTGTGAGTTCCTTGTTTGTTTTGTTTTTATTTGTAGTTGATTTTTTCTAATGGTCTTCATCTGTTGTAAAGAGAAGTTTAATATCACTTTCTGAGATAAGGTCTATTGTACTCCACAATGGCCTTGATTTCTCGGTGTTGCTGACTGTTACTTCCATGGCTGGGATTACAAGTATGTCTAAGTTAAGTTTCTGTTGCTGTAAAAAGACACATGATCAAGACAATTCTTAAAAAGGAAAATACTCGGGGTTGGGGATTTAGCTCAGTGGTAGAGCGCTTGCCTAGGAAGCGCAAGGCCCTGGGTTCAGTCCCCAGCTCTGAAAAAAAGAACCAAAAAAAAAAAAAAAAAAAAGGAAAATACTCAGTTGGGGCTAGCTTACAGTTTCAAAGGCTTAGTCTAATATCGCCATGGCAGACAGGAAGCATGGCAGCATACATTTAAGTGTCCTTTTGAAATGTTCTAAGAATCCACCTGGGGAATTTTAAAGTTTGTTAAAGAGCAATAAGAAGACTTAATTTAAAATTTTTATTTTTGAGACTGGATATGTGACACATGCCCACAGCTCCCATCCAAGAGGCCAAGGTGGGAGATTTGAGTGTTTGAGACCAGCTTGGACTACATAGCCAGGCCTAGAGAGAAATATTTTGAGAAGTTTATCAAAAACCCAAAAAAACAAAAACCTAGAATTTAGAACATTTAAAGCAAATCACAAGTCACTGTTCATTTAACAAACAGTTAGTTAATGGTTGAAATCATTAAAGACTCCAGAAGTAAATTTTAAAAATTGCCTCATTGTAAAATCATTTTAGATTGAATTTTGTATGTACCAGTGTTTTGCCTGCATACATATATGTGTTGGATCCCCTTGAACTTGAGTTAATGCTGGTTGTGACCCACCATATGGGTGCTAGAAACTGAACCATGGTTCTCTGCAAGAGCTGTGCATGCTCTGAACCTCTCAGCTCACTGAATTTTATGAAAAACTCAAACTGTTTTCTTCTAATCTTAGCATCATGTACACCAGCTCTTTAAGAATTTATCTCCTGTAAATCTGCAAATTTGTCATTCATAGGCTATTTTTTTTTTAAGATTTATTTATTTTATGTATGTGAGTACACTGTTGCCATCTTCAGACACACCAGAAGAGGGCATCAGATCCCATTACAGATGGTTGTGAGCCACCTGTGGTTGCTGGGAATTGAACTCTGGAAGAGAGTCAGTGCTCTTAACTGTTGAGCCATCTCTTTAACCCTGTTTTTTTTTTTTTTTTTTTGGAGCTGGGGACCGAACCCAGGGCCTTGCGCTTCCTAGGCAAGCACTCTACCACTGAGCTAAATCCCCAACCCCTAACCCTGTTATTTTTATATTCCTTTTTCCTTTTCAGATTAAAACAACTAGTCAAAAAAACAAAACAAACAAACAAACAAAAAAGAAATACTCAAGTTAATAAAAAAAAAACAACTAGTCATTGGGGACAACTATTTGGGAACAAAATTAATTTTTCTTTAAGTAAATTTTATTTTACATGTAAGGAAGGGTGTTTTACCTGATCCATATCTGTGCTTGGTGACTTCGGAGCCAGAAGAGGACATCAAGTCACCTAGAGCTGTGGTTATCAGTTTGTGAGCTAACTGCTTTGTGGTGCTGGGAATCAAACCTATGTCTTCTGGAAGAATAACAAATGTTCTCAACTGCTGAGCCATCATCTCTCTAGCTCAAAAGTTGCTTTTTCTTTAAACAATATATTCTCATACCCTCTTGCTTTTCATTACCAAAGGTAATAAAAGCTGTGTCTTAACCTTCCTTTTATATTTGACTGTGGGGCTTCCTTCATCGTTGTTGTTGTTGTTGTTGTTTGTTTTGGGTTTTTTCTTGTGGAGCTAGTTGAAATCTTACCCTTTGACCTTTTAAGGAGCATAGTATCCAGTGAACACAGGAAGGCAGCAGTTATGAGTGACTGGCGTATCATTTGACAAATCTTTGAATCCCAGCTGCTGGAAGCAGTTGTTTTCCTGCAGTTTGTCAGTGATCCTAGTTATTTTTAGTCTCTGAGCAGTAAAAAACTGGAGGCAAATCTTTCTAATTTGTTTTGCTATGCCTGAGAACTTGTTTGTGCAGGTTTCCCTTAGCCTCCCTCAACTTTAGATTTCCATCCTCATGCTAGAAAACCTAAAAACTCAGACTTTGTATTGGGGAGAAGGGAAATGTTCAATAGGATCTTACTATGTAACCAAGGTTGACCTAGAACTCATCATCCTGCCTTAGCTTCCTAAGTTTCAGGATTGCATGTATTGGTTCTCAAACTCAGCAGTGTAGAAATTCCTTTTGAAAAGGCATATATACCTGAGGCCTCTAGATATGTACTATTTAATCTTGGGTGCAGTTCAATAAAAAAAAAATCACTTAAGTAAATGAGCTCAAAACACAAATTTGTATTGCTTCATTTAGAAAGAGAACTCACCCTTGATTCTGTTTGCTTTTGGAGAGCAATGGACACAGTGCTTTTGCTCAGTACCTTCACTTGGGGGTTTGAGGACTGTCCTCTTGGGACATCTACTTTAGACCCCACTCCTGACACTAAACTATTAAAATAAACAAAACCATAGACAAATTGGGTTGAGTAGATTTTAATCAAAGAAATGATTATGAATGGGCAGCACTCTGAATCAATAAAGGTTCAGAGAACTCCACCTGGCAACTCCGAAAGTATGTACAATGAAACGGCTTAATTGGTTAAATCTCAATTTCAGCGTGTCTGTTTGGAATATGGTATGTCATAATGCCCCTTTGAAATTTGGCACATCTTTGAGTTTATCATGGTTTTTGTTGTTACACCTGATTCTAGGCTATATGTCGGATTGGATGTGATAACTTGGTTTCTGACAATAGTTGCAGGGAGTCAGGCACTCTGAATGCATGTTCATTTGCTTCTTTGAAGATAATCCTTAAGTGGAATATACTGGATAACTATGTATTCAGCATGAATTTCTCTGAAGAGCAGCCTCAGGCTAGGCTATAAGGGCAGAACTGATGCCACTTCTATAAGTTTTCTCTCAGAATATATTCCATTAAAACACTCTGTGTCATTTATGGTGTTTTATGAGTTCTTGTACCCTCTTGCTTTTCATTACCAAAAGTGTGTCTTAACCTCCCTTTTATAACCCTAACCCTCCCAAAATGAGTAAGATAAAGAAAGGCAGCATTTGCACCACTCTGAATGTGTGTCCCAGAATTTTTAAGTAGATGTAGTCTACACTGTTCTAATAAAATTTCTTGGTATATTATGTTGTTGTCATGGTTTGCGTATGCTTGGCCCAGGGAGTGGCACTATTAGGGGGTGTGGCCTTGTTGGAGTAGGCGTGTAATTGTGGGCATGGACTTAAGACCCTCCTCCTAGCTGCCTGGAATCGAGTATTCTGCTAGCAGCCTTCGGATGAAGATGTTAAACTCTCACTTCCTCCTGTACTATGCCTGCCTGGATGCTGCCATGTTCCTGCCTTGATGATAATTACTGAAACTCTGAGCCTGTAAGTTAGCCCCAATTAAGTGCTGTCCTTATAAGAGTTGCCTTGGTCATGGTGTCTGTTCATAGCTGAGACAGAGTTTTGCTAAGTAGCCTAGGCTGGCATTGGTCTTGGGCTTCTATTCAGTCTTCACATCCCTTCAGGTGCTGAGATTACAGTGTATACTACCACACTAACAGTCATAAGTATTTTTATAAGTGTAAATATTATTTGTAAAGATTTGAATGTTGTATGTCTTAGTTTTGTTTCCTGTCGCTGTAGTAAAATATCCTAGCAAGAGCAACTTAAGGGAGAGGGGGTTTATTTAGCTCACAATTCCAGGTTGTAGTCCACATTTTTTCAGAAGTCATGGTGGCAGAAACTTGAAGCAGCTAGTCATGTGCACAGTCAAGAGTAGAGAGCGTGGATTAGCGGGTGCTTGTACTCAGCTCTTTTTTTTTTTTTTTTTTATACATAGCCCATATTCCATTCCTTAGGGAATGATTCTTGACTCCATGTAGTCAGATAAGTTCTTGGTTATTTTGTGACCAAGCAGAAAGGCTTACTATTACTTGAAAGGTGCTGGCTTTACTGTGTTCTAAGTTATTGGCTACCTCACACTCTAATTGGTAGCTGATTTTCATACACTACAGCATGGATTTTAGTTAAAGATTCCCCAGAAAGGGGCTGGAGAGATGGCTCAGTGGTTAAGAGCACTGGCTGTTCTTCCAGAGATCCTGAATTCAAATCCCAGCAACCAACCACATGGTGGCTTACAACCATCTGTAATGAGATCTGATATCCTCTTCTGGTGTGTCTGAAGACAGCTGCAGTGTACTCATACATGTAAAATAAATAGTTTGTTTAAAAAAAAAGATTCCCCAAAATTAGGAATAACATCATCATGTTTCACTTTCAGTAATTCATTTTCAACAGAACTTTTCTGCTACTGTGGCCCAAATGTGCATAAGGCAGAGAATAGTCATCTGCCTATCTCCTCACTGCTACATTCTCACAATAGTGTTTGCAGCTTATCCTCTCTGCCTGTATCACCATCTCACTCCTGTGATTCGTTTCTCCTTTCTTTTGCATCCATCAACACAGATGTGTTTTCTCTTCCTCTATGTGATAATTAATATTGATTATCAGCTGGTTAGGTTCGAGAGCTGTTTAGGAGGCAGATCTCTGTGCATATATGTAAAGGAGTCGTTTTTACAAAGAGGGAGCCAGCACCATTCAGTGGGCTAGGGTTCCAGATTTAGTAAAAAGAAGAAAGCAAGCTGAAGACCAAGGACCAGCCCTTTTTGTTCTCTGCTTTCTTGACTGTGAATGTGAAGTGACTAGCTGTTCTTGCTCCTGCTACCATGATTTCCAACAAGATGACGGGTGTACTCTTAAACTGTGAATCAAAATCTCCTTCCATAAATAGCTCTTGTTAGGCATTTTTGTCACAACAACAACAACAAAAGTAACATTTTCATCCATGGGTCTGTTCCCTATCCCTTTTATGATAATCCTTCCTCCCTAGGTCATTTTTAAAGTCTTTTATCACAGTTATACTTCTGTACCAAGGAACCAAGCTGGATCCTCAGCTAGAGCAATTAGGTGTTGAGCCATCTCTCTTGCTAGGTTCAGCTAGTGTCTTTCAAGTTACAAGCTCCTGTGCCTGCTCACAGAATAGTTTAAGAACCTGCGTTGTCCATGTATACACAAAAACCATTTTGAAGGCAGAGGATTCTGGACTTCTGTTTCTTCAGACTATCCACAGCAGGATGGATTAACTTTGTCCTCTGTATCTTCTCTGGGCACTTATCCTTTTAAACATGGCTGGGCAGTGGCTTTCAGGGCTACATATGTCTATCCCGGATCCTGGAATAGCTTAAAGTAAGCCAGGGGAAACTAGAAGTACATCAGTAAAACTATGAGAGTTGTTTCGTTTTGTTTTGTGTTCTTTTGATACATGATTTTACTATGTAGCCCAGGCTGGCCTCCAGTTCTCAATATTCAAGGCTTTCAAGTATTGGGATTCCAGGTAAACATCACCAAACTTATAATTGAATTCTCCCAGCTTTTAAAGGCTTTTGCCGAAGACTTCGCTGTTGATTATTGCTCTTTATATTTTAGTCCTCAAAGGCTGGTAATCTGTAACTTTGAGATATGATTCGTGGAGTTTGTCTCATTGTTGTTTTGCACCCCCCTTATAGCCAGAAGCTTTTCTACCCTGCCTCTTTGTTCCCAGAATACCAACTCTGAGTTTTATTTATGAATAAATGCCTAGGCCATACGTTTTGGCCTATTCCCTGACCAGCATGTAACTTATATAGCCACCTGGCTAGTTACCTCTTCAGTTTCATGTGTCTATCTCTTCCAAGTCCAGGGCAAAAATCTACTGCCCTTGACTCTTTCCCAGAATCCTAGCTCTCTCTGTTGGACGTTCCTCCTTCTAATCCTGCCCAAGCTCATTGGCCATCAGCTTTTTATTGACAGGTGATGCTTCCACAGAATACACACGCGATTCTCTTTATTATCTTCACTTTTTGGTCTAATAAAAGACTCTTTCTCTAACATAATAAACTATATTCAATAAGAACAATTACAAAAACTATCAGGTAAGAATTAGTCACAATGTCCAGTCCATTTGTATTTGGCAACCTTAGAGAAAGTATTCCATTATCTTTCCTATTTTGGTGAGTCCAAAATTCTTTACTTAAATCACCTTCTTTCATAATTTGCATTACATTCCTAAAAATATCTTTTTAGACCTTAAAACATTTTCTTAAATCCTAAACTTAAGCTTAATTGTGAGACTCTGACTATGTAGTTTTAAAACCTGAGAAGGAATAAATATTACCTGAGTATGCAGAAAGTGCGGAGCCAAGCAACTTCCAGAGCTGTAGAAACGACCGGTTGTGGCTACCTGGACGGTCACCCAAGTTTTCTCTGAGTCATTGGAGCATTACCTTCAGCTTTCTGGCCTAGAATATCCGACAGACTTTTCTGTGGAGCAGGAATTATGAAGGACTTGCCTACCTTGTCCTTGTAAAGCTTGGCAGTTGACTTGCCTGCATCTTGTTTGTCCATTTTCAACAGCATTTTGAAGAAATCCCTGAATCTAACGTCCCTTCATTTCCTTCCTTACCAAGAACATTAAGAACTTAACCAATCCCCATTAAATGACTACAAACACCCACCATCCAAAGACCTCTTGGAAATAGGGACTTTGTTCTCCTAAAATTGTTCCCTGCTGTTGTTTTCTTTTGGGGACCCAAAGAAAATTTGGCTATTGGCCAGTCTTAAGAAAACTAGCTGTAATATTTATTGTCCAGTTTCTGTGTGATGGGAAAGTGCAGGGGTTAAGTGAAATACTTATTGTAACAGTTTGTAAGGCTAGACTACCTGGTCTAAGCCCCTGGTGAGCTGGAAGCAAGTTCTGATGAAACAGCTACTGACGTAGTCTGAGGTTGGATGAAGCAGGAGCAGGAATAAATGTGTATCAACATTCTTTAGGGCTAATCTTGTTAGGGCCACTTTAACTTCATTGGTGTCTGTAAACATGCAAACTTTAACAGGTAATATACATTTCTGTATTAACATACGCATGGGATATGAGGTATGCAGAATCAGCTAAAAATGATTTTCTGCTTTCTGTTCGAGCAGGCAAGGCATCTGTCTGTCTTTTGTAAGTCTCTTATTGATCCACATTCACTAGTCCAGTGTTGGCCTTTGCCACTTTCTGCATATACCAGAAGGCTGAGGCCTTCCCTTTGAATAATCTCTAGGGAAAAAAAAACAAACCATTGTTTCTGGGGTTGGGGAGTTAGCTCAGTGGTAGAGCACTTGCCTAGCAAGTGTAAGGCCCTGGGTTCGGTCACCAGCTCCGAAAAAAAGAAAAGAAGAAAAAAAAAAACATTGTTTCTAGGAACACCTTGCCCACAATCCCTTTGAAATGACCCTTCTTACCACAATTAAAACATCTGGTGTTTTGGATTTTTCTCAAGACCTTTTTTCATCACGTCTAGTAAAGTCATGTCATATGAGTGAGACTTAATATCAACTGTATTTCTTTTTTCTTTTTCTTTTTTTTTTTTTTCTCAGAGCTGGGGACCGAACCCAGGGCCTTCCGCTTGCTAGGCAAGCGCTCTACCACTGAGCTAAATCCCCAGCCCCATCAACTGTATTTCTAATCCATTAGCCTCTTGGTGTTGATCTTGCCTTTAGGGGCCTGTCACCCTTTTGCATTCAGCATTAGTGTTTGTTTGGCTTTTTTTTTTTTTTTTTTTTCTTTTCTTTTTTC